>NC_056739.1:833242247-833252247 GCF_019279795.1 Protopterus annectens
TATTTGTTTTGTGATGTGGATGTTGTGATTTGTGTGTGGTCTAGTGTATGCTGTGTGTTCGGGTTTATGGTTTTGGGTATTTGAAGTTTTGGTTTTGTACAGTTTCGGCTTTATGGTCTCGAAATCCTGATATTTGAGTTTTCAGCATTTCGAGATTATGAAGTGAAACCATACATATATATATATATATATATATATATATATATATATATATATATATATATATATATAAACAACACAAAACAAAAATTTATGTTTTTGCAGGGGAGCAAGCCCCCCTGCACCCCCACCCCCCTGCAAATTATATATACTAAATCTGAGATTACATTTTACTTGGAAAAAGGGTAAATTCCCACTGTACCATGATCTCCATACAAAAGCTTTGATATTTCAATTTCAGAAAGTTAATCATATGTTCTCGACCATGTTAAGTTCGACTTTCTGAATACTCAGTCTTCTGAAGGGAACGTATATGTGTGTGTGTGTGTGTGTGTGTGTGTGTGTGTGTGTGTGTGTGTGTGTGTGTGTGTGTGTGTGTCTGTATGTATGCATGTATAGGAGTGCTACAGAATCCTGAGAGCCCTAAATCCTGAAGACCAAAATCCTGAGACTAAACTACTGAAAACTCAAAATTTTGAAAACTCAAAATCCTGAAAACATGCAGGATGCCAACACTTACTATATTCCAGCACAAGTACATACATAAACAAATAAAAGACAAACCATATTACTTTTCTCCAAGTATAAGCAGGGGGGCAAGCCCTCCTACACCCCCCATACCCCCTGCTACTTATATATATCAGCTCCGAGATTGCACTTAGTGTAGTGAAGTGCAATCTCGGAGTTGATATATTTAAGTAGCAGGGGGTGTGGGGGGGTGCAGCCTCCCACATGAGGAGTGCAGGGGGCTTGCCCTCCTGCATATAGTTGAAGGGTAATATGTTTCTTTATGTACCTGTGCTGTAATATAGTAAGTGTTGGTATCTTGTGTGTTTTCATATTTTGAGTTTTCAGTATTTGGAACTTTCGAGATTTTGGTCTCAGGATTTTGGGCTTTCAGGATTCTGTAGCTCTCATATATTTATATTTATATATATATATATATATATATATATATATATATATATATATATGTATATATATATATATATATATATACATATATATATGTGTATATATATATATATATATATATTTCTTTAGATACATATACACATCCATGCATTTTAATAATAAGACCATAGTCAGTTTGAGTTTATGAGGTAAATACATAAATGTACAAAAAAGAATACTATCATTGCAAGGCATTTAATACCATACAAATTCCTTCAATTTCAGGGTTATCCTTTATGTCAAGATTATAGTAATATTGAATGGTCTGGCCAAGACTTGAAAGAGATTGAACTGTGACAAATGACATCCATCTATAATAATCTAAACATCAGGCAAAAAATACTCAGCAAATGAGCATTAGGACAAGTGATGGTGATCATGACGGTCTAAATATTTTTGGACTGAAACGTCAGTGGTAAAAGATGGTGTAGTGGCTGGAGAGAAAGCTACTCCCATCACCATGGGTACCCACAACAGTTTCCTTCAACTCAGTAATGAAGGCTATTGTCATGCAGTTGCTTTATCTGCTGGAAGCCCGCCCCTATTAATACCTGAGAATCAAAGCAGGTTTAACTCAATGTGATATATATACAGCCATATTTTCTTCATACTGTAGCCTGTATGCTACAACAAAAGCAATAATGCAGCTGTTACCCCAGGAACTTAAGTTTCAATGATATATCTTTGAATTCAAAATTTACAGTAACCATATCTCTCAAATGTTAAAGGGAACAATTAAGGGTAAGGCAAAAACTGAGTCCTGATACACTTAGAAATTTGACAGAATAGCAGGATTTGCTTTCCATTTGTGCTCTGAAAGGTTATGATGTCTAAAACATACATATCTGATATTATCTAGATACAGTCATCAATGAGTTGCCAAAAAATAAACAAAAATAAGGCGAAAAATATGAGACTGGAACAAAAGCTGGGAAGCACATCTTGCCATCCAAGTTGAGACACCTAACAAGAAAGTTATGAGAAAAATCCAGTCATAATTATTTTAGTACATGAAGCTTCAGCTGCTCTGATGCAGTACTAGTTACAGAGGGAAAAAAGTATAGACTCCCAAGGTATTTTATGGATGAAATAGTTCACATATTAGAATGCCATATAATGCTTAGTGCTGCCTCACAAGCAACAAGGCATAGCTGTATACACCCTGTTAGACAAAACCTTTAAAAGCTGTTAAGTATTTTAGTCTGGATTTTTTTAAGCACCTTTAACCAGCTCAGAGCATGAGTAAAAACTATTAATTCATACTTAACAAAAAGTTATATTAAGGAATTAATGACTCACTATTATCTACCATGGATATTTCTTAAAGAAAATCTAAGAAATAAATAATAATGTTTGACAAACCCTTTCAATATAAAAATAGCATGGAATTCTTAAGACTCAAAAATGCGGAACTTTCTGACTGAAGAGGTTCTGTTGAGAAAAGCGTTGCAGCCTGACAGGCATTTACTTTGAAATACAGACTGGTAAGAAACCAGGGTTGCTAGAGATCCAAAGCTTAACCCTACAATCAGTTTATTATAAAGTACAAGCCGTTAAGTATGATATGTGGACACAAAAGTGATAATTAGTGCTACATTATATCTAACCACAAAGTGTGAATGTTTTACTAGTATATGGTTACCATAGAGGATAGCTGCTAATTTACTTTAGTGGTTAAAATACCACCTGTATTTCACTATACAAATAAAAATATTTTTATTGGGTACAAATTTGCAAGCAAAGAGCATTAGGAAGAGGTTGCACAAATCAATTAATTTAATTATTCTGTGCACAGCATCTAGAGAAAATGAGAAATGAACTATAATGCTTCTTCTTTCAGCTTTTCCCGGTCAGGGGTCGCCACAGCGGATCATCTGTCCACTCATGATTGGCAGTGGAGTTTTACGGTATCTAGTTGCCAGCCCAGCACCCAACCTTCCACAGAAGGCACACACATGCACACACTCACACCTAGGGCTAATTTAAAGTGTCCAATACACCTACTGCATGTCTTTGGGATGCGGGAGGAAACCAGAGCACCCGGAGGAAATCCACACTACCACAGGGAGGATATGCAGACTCCACACAGAAGGCACCCCAGCCAAGAATTGAACAGGAGAACCTCTTGCTGTGAGGTGGCAACACTAACTGCTGCACCAACGTAGCCACGCAAATGAAATATAATGCTATTTGGACCAAAGACTGTTGCGTGTTTACCAAGTTTTATAAACGTTTTATAAAATGACATTAAGCAACACATTACAGTGACCATCAAGTGCTATGGGATGTAGGAAGATAGTTAAAAAAGGCATGTAGCACAAAGTTAAATGAAACAAAAGGCAGTATGTTGTTTCTTTTTTGTGCATATTGTCTCACAAAAAACAAAAAGAAATTTAAGAATACCTTTTTTAATAGGGTTTTTGCTACCCCCTGCATGCTAAGCACATGGACACTAGTACACATTTGCTGATGTCCCAAGATGTGGCCAAGAGCACAGTACTGGATATAGAGATCAAAAGAAGACTGATTATCAGCAAACTGCTTGCTACTGAACCACTACAGTAACAAGGAAACAACAGAAATAGCAGCAGTTAACAAAATAAGACTTCAGTCTTTGCTATAATGCAGTCTGTTCTTTAGCCTTGTGCACTGAGTAGAGTCTTAGATGAAGAAAGTTAATGTCTAGCAACTCGTGTCTGGAAACCAGCTCTCAAAGCCATCACTACCATCTTGTCTCACAATCTTTGGGATGAGAGTCATGGACTCACTGAGTTTAGTTTGCTATTTCTATAACAAAATAAGTAGTGCTGTAAGTTGTGAATGACATTGATTGATAAGTATTATCAATTCATAAGTATTTGTTTTATTTTACTAAGTTCATTTCCCTCTATGTTGTCTCATAGGAGAAGCCCTTCTACTTTTGAGACTGTATGAAAAATAAAAGTTTATGTTTCCGTAATACAAGGGACAGTACTGAACTACAAAATCTGAAAAAATAGAAGGGCTTCTGTCTGCCATGACCCATGATTGAGGAAAATTATTAATTTAATATTAAATTAATAATATGAACACTTGTAATTCATTAAACATGACAACAAGATTTTCTGCTGTCTAAGTAAGAGCATACTTTCACCTCCAAATCCTAATAAAGGAATGGAGGGAGAGAGGAAGGACAGAAAAATACAAAGCACTCCAAATGTTCAGAATGTTGTATAGCCTTGCTCCTACCCTTAACCCCTCCAGCTTTCTCGTGAGATTTCTGTTTGAAATGGACTCAAAGAAAATGATGAACTCTGGATGAACTGTGGTTTCTGGTGCTTCCACTGTCAAGTTCATCTGAAACCTGGTCATAACACTGGATCAGGCTTGAATGACAGCTACTTCTGGATGTGAATCTATGTTGAGTGCTGCCCTGGTTAATGCTGTACTCTAAAAATGCTCCTGACTTCCTCTTATGGTTTTGTCTATGACTTTCACCTTCAACTGTTGTTCACCTAACAGGTCTATATAGTTCCCTTGATTTCTTTCTGCTCTCTGCCAGATATGGTGCTGTCTTCTAAACATCTGGCACATCTGGATTAACCAGTGACATGTTAAAAAGTGTATTTAGGAGGTGATATCTGGAGACTCTGGAGGCAGTATGTCCGGTCCTTGTGCTCTACCCAAGCTAACAGCAGCCAGCCTAATTTGAATCTGTTCTTTTCGCCTCTATCCTGATGTGTGCTCACTCTTCTGTACATTCTGCTGTGCCTCATTGTCAGCATGGCAACTGCCGCTTGCTTTACTGAAGCAAAGTATTTATTCAGTACCTCTTCTGTTTCCTAGTCTTCCATGATGTCTCTCCTCTCTGTCTTCCCTCCTTATATTATGTACATAGAAAAGCCTTCCTGTTTCCTTCTTCTCATATCCTTTCAGATTTAATCATTGCCTTTATCTTTGTGGGCCTTTTGGGATTTCTTGAGCATAACTCTTCATATCTTACCTCAGTGGTAAGCATGGCAAAACATAGCCAAAAAGTTCATTCTTCAGTCCTGCACCATTTGTAAGGCAGGTGCCCCCCCCCCCCCCCCTCGCCATGATTTTGCAACTGTCTGACAGGTCTTGTTTAAGGTTCTGTAAGAACAGGACAGAGGAAAATCTATGTCCACCTTCTAAAAAAGGAGACCTTTCCAAAACTACCATTCATTTAAACCGATAGCCTGAGTATGTAAATTAGCAGCTGCCTGAACCTCAGTTTTGCATGCTAATATTTTGCCTCTGTTTTGATGTAGATTTTATTTTATTTCAACATAGTTAAGTTATCAGGGAGGGAGGTAAAAATGTAATGAAGACTTAAGAAGAGACAGCAGAAAGGAATAGTGTTAACATTTTTCAAAAAAACAAAAAAAAAAACAGAAATGATTTACATCTGTAAAAGCACATTTTTTCATTGTCATTATGGGAAATGTTACATCTTTGAAATAAATTATGTAAGACTTCTGTTTTAAAGACATTTATTTTACACATTTTGATATGCAAATTCAGATGTAATAACTGATGAATGAATACTGCACATCAAACAGAGTCAAGCTGATTTCCACAACCTTTAATTACAGATGATGTGACCTTAAAACATTTAATTAATTGTCCTGTTCATCTGCAATTGACCTGAAATATGTTATGGCTCATTGTGTCTTTTGTGGGAGCTCATGAATTTAAATGTCTTAACCCTTTGTTCTTGACTGCATTGTGCTATTGCTGCTGAAAAATGTGTCTGATTTTAATATTATTATGTGCTCTATAGTCAGGTCTTATCAACTGGCTATAGAACAAACTCTTTTGAAACATCTGTAGCATGGCAGTTAAGGGAGAGGACTGACTCTGAGGGCTGATGAGCTACTTCATATTCCAAAAGTACTGAGTTTGAATCTGTCCACCTCTTCTGGCCTATTCTTTGACCCTGAGCAACTCATATAACCAGTCAGTCCTCTTGTATTACACCTGAAAAAGGATACTTGTGTCCACTGGACTTACGTGCATAAAAATGTGTATAAAATAGTCCATACAACTTGAGGATCATGTATGATGATTTGTCATAGACATTTTGTGAAATCATTATTAAGGTAGTTATCATTACCTGTCCCTGACTAAATCATTACTAAAGAAGTTGGAACTTTATCTGTCTCATTTAGTTCACATAAAATGAAGGTTTATGAAGGGAAACTAACTAACCCTTTGAGATGTTGCCAGGTAATCGTAAGCAACATCCAGTGAGAAACCTGCTGAATTACATAAGGACAAATTGTAACAAAATAAGAAATGATGACCTTTGTTTTAGTTGTAGTGGGTTCTCACAGCAAGTGACTGAAGCTGCTTTCTGTACAATTCATTGATGCACAATAGTTTCAGGAGCTCTTTGTTTTTTACAACTGATCAAAAACTCAGGTCCTCAAAAACCCAGCTGCTAAACACTGTAATAAGTTTCTTTTGCAGGATGAAAGTCCTCCTATATCTTCTATGTACAGGACAAGTCCCCCATAACCCCCCAAGCTTATACACACTAACAACATGAGCTTGTAAAAATGAGAAATGGAGAAACTCATTAAAAAATGTGCATATCATCCTCACACAAACAGCAATCCAGCTGTCTAACAAATTATTCTTCTATACAAAACAAAAACCTAAATTCAACAAAATATATTCCATGAAACCACACAATGGTTTTCTACAGGCTATGATGCTGTACACCTGAACTTAAAAAGTACTCTTTGATGCACAAGTAAAGGTAAGTTGGCCACTCATGTTAGAACAAATAAATGCAAATAATTATATTAAGTACACGCCATGCAAATGTAGGGTCGAGACTACCACTAATGTACTCAATTTAATACATGAGCGCTACAAACAGTGCTGTTATCATACAACATTTACATAAGCTAGAGAGATAAACCTCCTCCTTGATATAGCTCTGTGGGATGACAAGAACTCTTTGCTGCGAGTTTTAACATTCTACCATACATTTAATGTATTTCCTATGCTTATGAAGTTAGTAGCATCCCCTTTTTACCTGTAAAAGATGATTCACTCTTAATATTCATTTACTGACCAGCTTAAAGCAGTTCTTATTTTAAAAAGGTAACCATGACACAACTTTCTGAAGGAATTGGAAAGCCGAAACACAAGAGAACAATTTTTTATTTAGTCATGGGTAATACAGTGAACAGATTTTAGCAATGTAGCATATACTTTTTTGTAAGATAAGAGTCTATCGAAAGTAAATAGAACTGTAGCATTAAAAAGCATGACAATGAGGCTAGCACAAGCTTTCAGTGACAAATTGATTCTGAATTGGCAACATTAAGAAGTTCCAGGAACATCCATCTTGTAGCAGAAGATATTTACCTGGTCCATCTGAGTTGCATTCTGGGGAGCTCAGAGTCTAGTCAATTATTGGCCAGAGGGCATGGAAGTTAGTTTTCAGCTTTTTTTCTGTCTGCTATAAATTAGGTGCATTTGCGTGGAGCTGTTCACAGTACAATGGCAGTTAACAGTACCCTGTATAGTAGCACACCTATAAAGCTAGTACTTAGTTAGGACTTTAAGCTGTAACACATAAAGGATTTGTGTGGAGCTAAGTTTAAGTTTAATGCAGCTAGTTAGTAGAGAAATTAGAGAAATGTAATCATAGCACTATCCAACATCTAGCCCTAACCCTAGGCAGCACGCAAGTGATCCCTTTAAAACCAAATCCCTAAACCATAATAGCCTCACTCTAATACCATCCCTGACAACATGGATTTGCAATTCCCTAATGTCTCTGCAGCCAGCTTGGTACATATGAGCATCCTGATGCAATGTAGCCATTGTCTCCTATACTCAGACAACCCATTAATCCTTAATAAAAACTAACAGTATGCAACGATGTACACACATACCTTCCTTGGAGGCAAAAATCTCACTTAAAAATAAGGGTGTCAAGAACACACACACACACACACACACACACACACACACACACACACACACACACACACACACACACACACACACACACACACACACTACATCCTTCATACATACCAGTCATCATACACATAGACTTTCTTATGCTGAGAAACTTAAAAGAAATCTTTCCATACCTCAAAGACCTCCTAAGCTATCAAACAGTAACACCTATCCTCAGCAATCACTAAAGCACACAATAAAAGCAACACCTAACACCACACATAAGCCTACACCCAATGCTCCACCAAGATCAAAGTCTATAATGCAAACAAACACTTTAACTAGTACTCTTGTCATAGGAGATTCTATGGTATGAAATACAGATGCCTCTCTTACCAGGCTGGACAATGAGAAAATAATGGTTAGTTTTCTCTCTGGTGCTAAGATCTGCAATCTCACGCATGCACATAAGTCACAGCACCACAGGTACCAATATGATTCAATCATAGTCCATGTAGGTGTAAATTACTTGAGATATACCTCACTGGACTATATGAAAAGCGATACTATGGATCACCCTGAACATGTGTCTCAGACAGGTATGTGCCTTGCATTAAGCAGCATTCTTCCTTCACCAAGGATGATGCCACAGTATGAACAGAAAATGACTGATTTTAATAACTAGCTTAGTTTCTGGTGTCACTCCAGGGGAATCCAATATCTATCGGCATGGGAGGACATGATTAACAAACCACTTTGCTTTGTCAAGAATGGTCTGCTCCTGTACTCCCCTGGGCTGTAAGATATTGGATAAAACTTTATCCACTTCCTTAGAGCCTTTTTTTACCCAATGTCAAAATGACAAAAGTATTAGCATAGCAAAATGAACCTCAAAGTAAACTTAAGGTGTTACTGCTCAATGTTAGAAGCCTAAGCACAAAACTTCACATCCTACAAGCTCTCCTGACTCTGGAGAATGTAGTATCTGTGCTCATACCAGGACTTGGCATAAAGCCACAGAAAGTATTCTGGCAGTGCAAGGCAACAGTACCCTCCACACATTTAGACCAACAGCAGCACAGACAGGGGCTAAAGGTGGAGGCGTCTCCGTCTATGTTAGCAACATATACAGCTCCAGTTGGTTAAACAGAAGATGCCCTGGAGTTCATCCACATCCAATTCTCCAGAGACATGGATCCTTACCATGTCCTGGTCAGCTACAGACCACCCTGTATGACCCACATAGCTCACAACTCTTACTTAGACCAACTAGAAGCATTCACCATATAACTTAATAGCCTATTCATGGGAGACTTTAGTTACACATCTATAGGCTGGGAAACATACACTGTGGCTAACTCACAGGTACAATGTTTACTGGACTTTATCAATGCAAACATTCTGGACCAGTTACTCCACTCCAACCACAGGATCAAAAATATTGAATCTAGTTCTCACCAACATGGGAGAGGGTTGCACTCCCCCACCCACCCAGTGTCATATTCTCATTGGTCAGGTCAGACTACAAAGCTGTCTCCCTTGAAGTAAAAATGGACCTGGAAAATCCAACTAAACCCATAACAGTTAGGAACTATTCTAAAGCAAAATACATCCCATAATTGAATGCTTCTCAAACCTTACAGCTCCCCCACACACCAAGAGCACAGCTACCTATGCAGAATTATTTACAGAAACCCTATACAAACATGTAAATGGCTGCACTGAGGCTGCTATACCTACCAGAAGTAAGCCCAGATCTAACACCAAACACAAACCCCACTGGTGGAATCCTTACCTTAACAGGGTATATAACAAAAGAAAAAAGTCATGGCCAAAATCAGAAACAGCAACCCTCAGAGACAAGAGCTATCTGATATGACTAAAGAAGAAACTAAGAGGTCTAATAAAGCCCATCAAGGCTAATTACAATGTCAGGATAGCTACCCAGGCTAGGGACAGTTAC
>NC_056739.1:833257247-833292247 GCF_019279795.1 Protopterus annectens
TGAAATACACTTTTCATTCAGCTGCTATAGCCAGACTTCATCAGACAAGAAACAAGAGAACTGACACACCTTATATAATATTAATTAACCATATGACAACAATTAAAACATCAAAAATCTCCTTATAGTATTATTATAAAAAAAGGGTTAGTTTAACTAACATAATCCATACAAATAAGGAAATGAAAACAATTTTTTGTAAGTAAACATTTAACTTACAGGACTAAAACTACACAATTAAAAACAAAACTAAAATGTGTTCTATACATGGGCAATTATAATACATATTAAAGCATGGCCCGAGTTTCATTTGGAACTGGTGAGTCTATTTGACAAACATGATTTTGAACTTATGCAATTGATTTGTAAATACTATCAGCTGAATGTTGATGACTTGATGGTAGAAATAACCGAATTGGACTGTAGTATAAAAACACACGAAGATTTTGTTCATTACCATTATGATTATTCTAGGATTTTTACTACCATAAACCAACAGCTTAGTAAAAATTCAGAAATAAAATTAAAAAAACTTAAGAGGGACATTGAGGCTTATAAAGCTCAGCCTGCTTACCCGGCTCCGCCCCCTTCACAACACAGAAGTTATTCTGGTTACCAACAGGTTCGTTTCACACATAATAGGACAAATGAATGTAATGTGAGAACAGTAAACTCTTATGCGAGTTCAGTTTCTCCTAATGTTGGTGGCGAACAGAGGAGCGATAACCAATTGGTGGATAATGTTAATGTTCCTGATTTTGTAATGGCAGGAATGACAGAAGAAATGAACAACCTAGGAAGTGGAGAACAAGCTTCTTTTTCCAGCAGGGGCCAGAATCATCAGAAACAACACAACACGAGAGGGTAGACAAACAACAGCAAGAAGGGCCAATACAGAATGAAGAATTAGATGGTGACCACTTGAAAGTGTATTATAACAAAGGTGGTGATTTTAAAGTCTATAATTATTCCAATTATCCAGTTTCAGAAGATCTTTGTGAACTTTTTTCCAAAGGTTTGACATTTGTTCCTTCACGCAATTTTGACTTACCTAGTACACTTACTGATTTAAAGTTGTACATTCATAAACTCAATTTAGCTATGCTTATGGGAAATAAGGATCTGGTTGATGATGCAGTGAGGGCCCCTAGTACTTTAACCCTCCTGTTCTTCTTTATTGTTCCTATTTAAAATTTTATGTGAAACTGAAATTAGGAGTTTGCATTTTAAGAGACTTAATGCTGACAGTCTTAACATTTCTGAAGGTGAATTGGAAGCTTTGAATGCGGTGAAAATTTTACCATTGCATATTATGAAACCTGAAAATGGAGGGGGTTTGGTGTTGATGGATTTAGAATTATACACTGAAAAGATGAAGAGTGTGTTGGAAGGTGACACTTATATGTTATCAAGTATAAATGAGTTGAACAGTGCATATAGACGTATTAACAGTTTTTTGAATGATTTGTTTTTGGAAGGACTGATAGATTTAAGCACATTGAACTATTTAATGGTACTGTCACCAAAGATTCCCTCCTTATTTTGTTTGCTTAAGCTTCACAAAGGAATCGAAAATTCCCCAATGAGGGCTTTAGTTAATGCGAGATCATCTATAACTTACGCTAGTGCTAAGTTTCTTGACAATATTTTAAAGAAATATGTGAAAAAGGAAGATCAAATCTGTAAGGATTCGTGGGCTTTCTTGTCTGCCATAAACCAGATCCCTTACCAGGAGACGATTAAGTTTTTGACTGTAGATGTCACTGACTTCTACTTCTCAATACCTCACAATATAGGTATCCAATGGGTAGCTGAAAGAATGTTACACCATGGAGCTGAGAGTAATGAAGTGAGGTTGGTCCAGGAGCTTTTAGACATCATATTATCTAACAATTTTGTGATGTTTGATAAGGAGATTTATTTATAAAAAGTAGGTGTGGCGATGGGGTCCCCATGTGGGGCAAGTTTTTTGAACTTAGTAATGGCACAGTGAGAACACCAACATGTGTTTAACATCCCTGATTTTTCAACTAGGTTGAAATTTTACACTTGATTCCTGGACGACATCTTTATTTTGTTTGACGGTGATATGTTGGAGGTGGATTCTTTTTTAGAGCAGATTAACACTAGTACAATGTTTTTGAGGTTTACACACAATGTGGCTGTAGACAAAATAACATTTTTAGCTGTGGAATTGTCTAATGATTGTACAAATAAACAGTACGTAGCTAGGATTCACCAAAAAGAGATGTATTCCAACACAATTTTGCATTACTCGAGTGCCCACCCACAGCAGCAGAAAAAAAAGTGTTGTTAAAGGTCAATTGGTTTGTGCTGCCCATATGGTAATGAAAGACGATTAATTTTTTGAGGAATGTGAGGTACTGAGAGGTATGTTCCTTAGAAGAGGATACCCTAAAAGTCTGTTAAGTGACATCACTGAGGAGATCCGTTATAAGAGGAGTGAAGGAATATATAAACCTATATTGTCTAACATAGTTAGTACTTTTAGAGAAGGGGATGTCATTTTTAACACAGAGGTCCACACATGTATTGACATGAATTTGTCCATTTATTCTGTAAATGAGGCACAAAAATTTAATATGAATTTCATTACCCCATTTAGTCTAGAATCAGATTTGATTAAACTCATTTTACAAAGGAACTGGAATTTATTTTCCTTTGAGATTGACCTAGCTGATAAGTTAGGAGATAGACCTATTATTGTTTATAAAAGGGGAAATAATCTAAAGAGTATCTTAGAGACTAAGAAGGTAGTAACACATTGAACGGAGGGGACTTATAAATGTGAGACCTGTAATTACTGTAAATACATAGCCACTGGGTCTACATTTTTTACCAACGGTAGAATTTATAGAGTAAGGGGGAGGCATAATTGCCTATCTAAATCCGTATTATATTTGGCCACCTGTCAGTCTTGTCCTGCATTTTATGTGGGCAAGACAGACAGGAAGTTTAAAGATAGGATATACGAGCATGTGTACAACATCAGGAGAAAGAGGTCTGAGAATGCATTAGCAAGGCATTGTAATGAGTTCCCTATACACTCTTAGTGAGACCAGCTATGTTATATGGGTTGGAGACGGTAGCATTGACGAAAAGGCAGGAGTCAGAGCTGGATGTGGCAGAGTTAAAGATGTTAAGATTTGCACTGGGAGTGACTAGGATGGACAGGATTAAGAATCAGTATATTAGAGGGTCAGCTCAGGTTAGACAGTTTGGAGACAAAGCAAGAGAAGCGAGATTGTGTTGGTTTGGACATGTGCTGAGGAGGGATGCTGGGTATATTGGGAAAAGGATGCTAAGGATGGAGCTGCCAAGTAAGAGGAAAAGAGGAAGGCCTAATATAAGGTTTATGGATGTGGTGAGAGAGGACATGCAGGTGGTTGGTGTGAAAGAGCATGATGCAGAGGACAGGAAGAAATGGAAACAGATGATCCACTGTGGCGACCCCTAATAGGAACAGCCGAAAGAAGATGATGATGATGAGATCAGGTGGTTCCGGAAATTATAGGTGGTCCTCACCAGTTGTTACTTGAGCGCCAAGAGTTAATATGGCAGTTAAAACTGCAATCCTACAAAAAGCCGGGTTTGAATGACAAAGTCTCTATTTCATGTGTTTTAAAATTGAGGAGTTTGATCCGTTAGGATTATGATATATGTATTATAAATGCCCGTGTATAGGACACATTTTAGTTTTGTTTTTAATTGTGTAGTTTTAGTCCTGTAAGTTAAATGTTTACTTATAAAAAAATGTTTTCATTCCCTTATTTGCATGGATTATATTAGTTAAACTAACCCTTGTTTTATAATAATACTATAAGGAGATTTTTGATGTTTTAATTGTTGTCATATGGTTAATTAATATTATATAAGGTGTGTCAGTTCTCTTGTTTCTTGTCTGATGAAGTTTGGCTATAGCAGCTGAACGAAAACCGTATTTCATTAAAGAGCTTAGCGTTCATTTTGTACTTGTCTTAGTCTCTCGTGCTCCAGAGCCTATTTTTTGCTTTATTTTTCAGTTTGTTTTTGAATACTTTATATCTGTGATGAAAAAGATTTTCATCTGTTTGACCTCTAACCAAATGGAGCATTCTTCCATTCCAAGAATATGGGCTGACAATCCATATAGCTTTTTGGTACAGTTCTTTCTTATGAAGTCCTGTGTACATGCTGATTTGACTGTGAGTAGTGTGGTTCAGATTTTCTGTCTAAATTCACACTTACGCACAGATTTTCTGAATTCTTGAACTGTGTACTGAAGAACATTGTTAGATATGAGAACACTAGGTATTACCTCTGTTGAGAATAGAGGTTTAAATTAATTAATCACACTTTCACTTGTTATGTCTGTCAGTGTGTTTATTTCAGAGAACTTGGAATAATAATTCATGCATATGAGATACATGGCTTTGCTGAACTAGAACAAATATGGTTGCAGTCAAATCCATAGATGATCCGAAACTGAATATGTTGCAGTCTTTTCCTTTTGATTGTTATTATAACATGCATTGTTGATTACACAACACTGTTCTACTTGTTCTTTATGAGGTGAAGTACCTTGCTAAAATGCTATAACTCTTATTTTTCTTTGCCAGCACAAAGGAAAGGAAAGCCAAAATATTTTTATTGTGGCATCAAAAAACAAAAAAGTAACAACTGCAAACTGGTTTCGGCTATAAGTCCAGCCTTTATCAGTGCAAATAAAAAGTTTGAATGGTACATCCTGGTACTCCTTATATACTTAAGAGCTTAAAGGTGTATGCACCTAAATCCAATATTTAAGTGCATACTCAAAAAATAATAATGTTGAAAAAATATATAAAAAATATTAAAAATATTTTATATATAAAAAGAAATAAGGACCATCTTGTTTTTATAAATATAAAGCATAAACTCAATGACAAAAAACTAGTGAAGTCCAATAATTCAGAAGACATAAAGTAGAAAGTCAGCAGCTAGCAATGATTAACTAATTGTTTTCATTTAATCCAGGTTTGAATAAAGCACCTAACCTGGTGATCCATGAGGATTCCATGTTATTTAATCTGTCATGCCAGCCTGCTTTAGATATTCTTTGCATCTGGATTTTGTCAATGATGGTAAATTTAAATTGTGCTGTTTTATGAGTCATGGTATGTTTGTATAAAGCATTAGTGATTTTCTGAGTTCTGATTGCACTAAGGTGTTCACTTATTCGATGTCTTAGTGGTCTGGAGGTTTGGCCAACATAAAAAGAAAAACATGTGCAGGTGGCTAAATATACCACCCAATCGGTACTGCAGTTACCAAAAATTCTTATCTGAAATACCCGAGAGGTGTTGGAGCTGGTGAATTCCTTCGTCTTAGACATATACCTGCATGCACTGCAGTGACCACAGGGAAAACAGCCTATCAACGGGTCACCAAATAGAGTGGTCTGTCTAGGTGTAGGCGGATTAAATCTCTTATAGTGTGTGAAATAGGAGTTTATCGTTCGACCCCTCCGGTAAGAAAAGGCACATCTTTCTGGTAGTATGTCATTCAAATGTTCATGTGCCCGCAAAATTCCCCAATGGTTATTTATAATATCTCTAAATGACGATGAATGACTACCAAATGTAGTCACAAATCTAACGGGTTGAGTTGTAGAAGTATTAGATACCCCTTGTAAATGTTTGTATTGTAAAAGTTGTGATCGGGGCATATATTTGACCTCATTAATGGTTTGAGTGATCCGAAATCTGTTATATCCTCTATTAATCAATCTGTCACTAAGGTCTTGTTCACATTCAGAATGGGATTTTTGAGAAGAACAAATACGTTTCATACATATAAATTGAGATTTGGGAATGTTGTTGATGATGTGGCGGGGATGATGACTGGATGCATGCAAGAGTGTGTTGTATTGTGGAAATTTTCTGTGGACATGGGTGGCCAAAGTATGGTCAGTTTGTTGGGATACCAGTACATCCAAAAAGATAATTTCTTGACATTGCATAGTTAAAGTAAACTGGATACCCCATGTGTTGTTATTTAAATATTTGACAAACTCCTGGGCCAAACCAGAGTCACCCCGCCACACCATCCAACAATCATCTAGATATCTTCTCCAAATGTCTAATTCTGCCATGAAATTGTTGTTATGAGGATTGTATATGAATTGTTGTTCAAAAAACCCCATAAAAAGGTCCGCATATATTGGAGCAAAGGATGCTCCCATTGCTGTGTCCCTCGCTTGCCAATATGCCTGCCCCTCAAAATAAAAGATGTTCTTGGTCAACATGGGTTCAGGCGCCTAGGCAGCGAGACATTTCCCTGTGGTACATTTGACTGGGGACACACGGCTGAAGTAACATTCAGCTGCAGAGAAATATGGCTGTTTGCAAATTCCCTGTGGGCAAAGAGAAGCATACACTGCCATGCCCACAGCTTTAATAACCAAATGCACAGGGGGAAAACAATGTCCATGGTCCCCAACGGAACATGATACAGCAGGCAATATGGCAGGCATCAGCAGCAGGCTGGCCAGAGGGCATGTAAGTGGCAGTAAAACTGCAGTGCACAATGGGCAGTGCCTTTATAATTAGAGTGTGTGCACCACTATCCCATTCACAGTGTCTAAGGAACATTACCTAAAATGCATACTAGAGCATAAATGTGACTACAGTAGCCTGCAGGATTTCCTCCATGCTGTAGCACACTTCTACATGTTGTAGTTATATAAGTATGTACTGTACACTGAGCACAACACTCATTGCTTCTTCTGCCACCATGCATTTGGCTATTAAAGCTGTGAGCGTGGCAGTGTGTGCTTTTCTTTGCCCACAAGGAATTTGCAAACAGACATATTTCTCTGCAGCTGAATGCCACTTCAGCCATGTGTCCCCAGTCAAATGTACCACAGGGAAATGTCTCACTGCCTAGGCGCCTGAACCTGGTCAACACATATTGAGTCAGTTTTATTAGAAAGGTATTGAATCCAGTGGTGTAAAGTTGGGTTCGATCCAACCAAAATGCTATAGCTGAGATACCAGCATCATGGGGTAAGCTGGTATAAAGGGAGGTAACGTCCAAAGTACATAAACACCAATCCAATTCCAACTGTGTATCTTGAATGATATTTAGTAAGTCCGTAGTATCTTTTAACCTGGATCTGACCATTGGTAATAGTGGTTTGAGATAGTGAGTAAGAAATGCAGATAAAGGTTCGGTAAGAGAACCTCTTCCTGAAACAATTGGTCTGCCAGGTGGACAAGTCGGATATTTATGAATTTTAGGAAGCAGATATAGATATTGTGGAATAGGATCAGAAACTTTGAGTTGTTTGCATGTTTGTTGGTCAATATTGATGGGGGCAGGCATATTGGCAAGTGAGGGGCACAGCAATGGGAGCATCCTTTGCACCAATATATGTGGACCTATTTATGGGGTTTTTTGAACAACAATTCATATACGATCCTCATAACAACAATTTCATGGCAGAATTAGACATTTGGAGAAGATATCTAGATGATTGTTGGATGGTGTGGTGGGGTGACTCTGGTTTGGCCCAGGAGTTTGTCAAATATTTAAATAACAACACATGGGGTATCCAGTTTACTTTAACTATGCAATATCAAGAAATTATCTTTTTGGATGTACTGGTATCCCGACAAACTGACCATACTTTGGCCACCCGTGTCCACAAAAAATTTCCACAATACAACACACTCTTGCATGCAACCAGTCATCATCCCTGCCACATCAACAACATTCCCAAATCTCAATTTATACATATGAAACGTATTTGTTCTTCTCAAAAATCCCATTCTGAATGTGAACAAGACCTTAGTGACAGATTGATTAATAGAGGATATAACAGATTTTGGATCACTCAAACCATTAATGAGGTCAAATATATGCCCCGATCACAACTTTTACAATACAAACATTTACAAGGGGTATCTAATACTTCTACAACTCAACCCGTTAGATTTGTGACTACATTTGGTAGTGATTCATCATCATTTAGAGATATTATAAATAACCATTGGGGAATTTTGTGGGCACATGAACATTTGAATGACATACTACCAGAAAGATGTGCCTTTTCTTACCGGAGGGGTCGAACGATAAACTCCTATTTCACACACTATAAGAGATTTAATCTGCCTACACCTAGACAGACCACTCTATTTGGTGACCGGTTGATAGGCTGTTTTCCCCTGTGGTCACTGCAGTGCATGCAGGTATATGTCTAAGATGAAGGAATTCACCAGCTCTAACACCTCTCGGGTATTTCAGATAAGAATTTTTGGTAACTGCAGTACCGATTGGGTGGTATATTTAGTCGCCTGCACATGTTTTTCTTTTTATGTTGACCAAACCTCCAGACCACTAAGACATCGAATAAGTGAACACCTTAGTGCAATCAGAACTCAGAAAATCACTAATGCTTTATACAAACATACCATGACTCATAAAACAGCACAATTTAAATTTACCATCATTGACAAAATCCAGATGCAAAGAATATCTAAAGCAGGCTGGCATGACAGATTAAATAACATGGAATCCTCATGGATCACCAGGTTAGGTGCTTTATTCAAACCTGGATTAAATGAAAACAATAAGTTAATCATTGCTAGCTGCTGACTTTCTACTTTATGTCTTCTGAACTATTGGACTTCACTAGTTTTTTGTCATTGAGTTTATGCTTTATATTTATAAAACTAGATGGTCCTTATTTTTTTATATATATATATATAAAATATTTTTAATATTTTTTATATATTTTTTCAACATTATTATTTTTTGAGTATGCACTTAGATATTGGATTTAGGTGCATACACCTTTAAGCTCTTAAGTATATAAGGAGTACCAGGATGTACCATTCAAACTTTTTGTTTGTACTGATGAAGGCTGGACTTATAGCCAAAACCGGTTTGCAGTTGTTACTTTTTTGTTTTATGATGCCACAATAAAAATATTTTGGCTTGCCTTTCCTTTGTGCTGGCTCGGTTTGTGGTATTTGTATTCTCTATGGTTGGTGGTTGGAGCCGGGCACTTGTTCCACCTTGCGTGATATTGGTTTACTCTTATTTTTCTTTGCACTTTACTTTTCTGAAATGTGACTCATGTGCTCCTGCAAATATTTGCTTTCTCATCTGACTGAGAGATATTATTTCATCAGCTTTGAACATTAGATCCTAGATGCAACTTATTTCTATTTTGATAGAAAATAAATCTGAATTTCCTTTCTGACAGATGAATTTTGCTCAATCCAACCACCTTTCACTTGTTGCATTTCTAAGTCAACATCAGTAGACATCTGAAATGTTTTACTGTTTTGTTACTGGTAACTACAGTAGTACCGAAATCATTTCTAGTTCTTTATGTAATAGTTTTTAACGCATCTCTAGTAAATATATTATACTCACTAGACCTGCTATGTGTAATCCCTTGACTGACATTTATATCACTTTCAGATCCTAATGCCATAGAATTGCAGATGCCTTGTACAAGTATATTTTGAATATGCTTTTTCAATGTTTGTGATTCCTTTCCACCTGAATTTCTTTACCATACACATTTTCATGGATGTTCCCAGATCCAAACTCTATGTTTGTTAGGGCATATCATTTTTGTATATATGGGCAAGATCTTGTACCACAGCAAGCATATTCACTGTCTTTTAAGATAAATAATCCTATACACATCTAACTGGTTTATTCATATTATCGTACACTAACAATGGAGCATCTGAAGCTAGTTTCTTTAGTATCTTATAATTTTTTCCTGCTGAAATATCTATTCCTAGGCTACATTTTCCTCTAGCAACTTTCTTAAAGCCGTAGTTATCTTAGATATATCGAGCAGAAACTTTGTAAGATACTAAATTGTTCCTAAAAATATCCGTAATTGCTGCTCGTCTACCTAACTTGGCAGTTGCCCAACTTCTCAAATTTTCTTTTCTGTATCAGGTTTCATATTCTCTGCCATTAAAATGTATTTCAGACTTAAGTCACACCAGCTTTACATTTGCTCTTTTCAGTTTTGAAATCATACTCTCTTGCCTTATTCAGCAACTGTGTCAATGTCTTGTCATTCACTCCTCATGTCTGAAACCACTCTAAAATATTATGAGTTACATTTACAACATGTTCTTAACATTCATAACACCTTCTGTCTGATGAAATATTTATTTGTTCATGAAGCCCTTTCTGCCAGAAACCATGATTTGCAGTTAGTACTGAAAAGAACTTGACACCTGGTACTCTAGAGGCCACTTCAACTGTAAGCAGTGAGTAATGGTCACCGATGATCACTTTATTCATATCTTAATAACCAATACAATGCAAATTTTGTTTTCTTTTTCAGCAATTGCAATTCTAATCCCCTTATGCTCTTGACTTTACGTGATTCTTAATGATGTAATCTCTGCAGTCTTGTCAGTTTCTGTTTACTTTTGATAGCTGCAGGTATTTTTCTGGATGCATGTATCGCTGGCACTACATCGGGATTTATTTGTAGGTGATATTCTCATGGTGAACTTCTTACGCCTGTTAGAAAATCAGCACAGTAATGCAGGGCATCATTGCTGTGGCTTTCCACGCTTGTGAGATGCTGTTGTGACCGTGTAACTGATCTGTGTGCATGAAATATTTTGCTGTTAAACTGTGAATTTGTTTTGAGGTTCCTAGATTATCATAAGTCATGTACCCTAGAATACTAGGATAAACACAAGATATGTTGTTATTTTGCATTTCCGATTTTTGTAAAGACAAGTAAATGAAACTTAACATATAATGATGCCACACAGTTAACAAAGTGTGCACATCTGTCTTGAGTATTTTCTAGTTTCTGTTGTTTAAAAGCATATTTTGACAAAGTTTTATACTCTGTACTCATACTGCATGTTTAAATTATATGGCCTGTTCATTATATCTCAATATTTAATTGTAATAGTGTCACACTCACTTTTAATGCTTCAGATGTATTTTCACATTTCACTGTATCCAGACTTCTCTCCTACACAGTATCCACAAAGACTTCATAAATTTTGCAAGATTGACTAATATCTGGAAAATGACATCTCTCATGCTTTAAGCCACACCTACTCAACCACAATCTTCAATTTTAATTGCATGAGCACTATTTTCTGCTCTCTAACTTTGTTACAATACATTGTCACATGGCTGTCTTTTTGATATACAAATACTTTTATAACAGATCCTAATTTTATTTCTTACTATTTAAATGTCATTTTGTTTGCATACATTTGTTTTATCAGTTAATTATGTTAACTGCATGCTAGTAATTTTACTTGGCTGCACACATATTTAGTTTTTGATAGGCCACTAAGGTCAGATCTATTTCTCTTAACAATGCCTCCCTTTATTAATCATTTCTCTTACCACAAATTATTCTAAAAAAATATTGTAACTCTTATTAGACAATAATGAAACTCATCAAATTCTCATACTTTGAATCTGCTCTTCATTTTATTAACATAAGCTATATATAGCCACTGTGCATCCTTACGTTCTTGTAAATAATAAATGTCTTATCAATGTCAATCTACTTTTTGGCTGTCATAACTACTGAATTTAACGATAAGTGTTACTATTTTTTTTCTTTTTTCATCATTATGAAATGTAAGAGTTAAACACGTTTTCCCCCTCTTCCCAAGTAACATTCAAAATTGTAGCCCATTGGATATTTTCTGACTTTTTATCCAATTCATTTGCAGTAAAGAATAAATCCAGTTTCTGAAGCCAAAATTTTCAGTTTCCTATGAAATCTCCATATAAAGAAAATATTCTGCATTGTTGCAGTTGAGCACCATATCTACTGTATATCTAATTCCTGTTATAAACACAGGTTTTTACTTCTTCAGATGTATTTCTCCAGTTATGTACATATTTTATCAGTCTTTTACCATGGCTTGCCTTGTGGCTTAGCAAATAACATAGAAACAGAGTAGATGTGGCCCAGTCTCCATGAGACCCAGATTTCAGCTGATACATTTCCAGATGAACTGTGTACTATGTGATGTGACATGCAAATCACTGTAGCTAGCTAATTAACATTTAATATATATATCCATATATAAAAAAAACACTAAACAGTGATTGAATCCCCTACCCACACCATGGAACAATTTAATTGTCTGGGTATATCCATTGATCCCAACTAACCTTCATCTAGCACATTTATGACCTAAGGGGTAAAATTAATTAAAAAATAGTTTTTATGAATACAATTTTCAGAATGCTTAGTTTTTCTTTATACGTTTATCCTTTATCTTCTTAAAGGAAGTCTCTATGTGCTATGCCTTCCTAAAGGAAGCAATTCAGTGGTATATTCCATAGTAAAATGGATCCCTAATAACAAAAAGATCATGTCATGTCTGCACCTTTAAACATATATAGGCTTGCTACTAAATTTCCCCTTACAATGTCCTTAAATGCAAAGCCTAGTATACATAATCTAAGATCAGATACAGATGGAGCCATCAACTGTCTGAACATGCACCTTAAATTAGAAGATGGGGTAATCTCCTCCCAGACCAAGAAAAAAAGTAATACATAAGTTATCTGTGTTGTTCTTTAGGAAGAAGACTACTTGTGAATGCATTACATAAATGATCTTGGTCAACCATACCTTCTTATCACACTTCATACTCCAGCATAACTGATGCTTATGCTTTTATTAGCATTTTTAACAACACTCTTCTGTCATTACATGGTTTTCCAAATGGGCTGCTCTTTGTTATGTCTGTTCTCCTCAGTCCTACCTGCCACCCTTCTGCTTTGTGTGAGAATTCTTCCACAACTAGTTTTCAGTGTGTTTCTTAACCTAGACTCTTGTATCCCCCTGGTTTTTACTTGTCTTAGCTACCTGCATAGTGACATATATTCCAAAATACTGCCAGGATTATATACTATTTTGTTATTTGTCATGTATTACTGTTACATTATACATTACTCTTACTTTTTTGTATTACATCTGTGGATGTTCTGCATATCATTTTTGCATGACTTAAATCTGAGTCAAGAATGGAAAGATATTTGCATGAATCCATTCTTTAGCTGAGTCAACAAATGATAAATCATTGAATAAGCTCCAAACTTTATTCTAAATTGTGTTGTGTGATAATATAATCATTTCTTGATGAATAAGGCAAAAATAATTTCTAAAATGTCATGCTTTTTTAGAACAGTATTATTTTATCACTCTGTCGTTGCACTGACATTAGCATTACCATAATTTCAGATACATGCGACATGTTGATGCAATAAGCAACCAAAGCCTAGTGTTTAATGTTTTTATGTTCAATCTGAAACAACTTCATATACTCTGCATCTGCATTTGATAATGTCATACATTTCTGTGCAGTGTCATTCTGTTTTTAGTAACATAATATCAAAATCTGAAAATGTTATTTGTGTTCCCAGTTCAATCATTCAAATTACACAAAAACATGAAATAAGTCTAGCAAATTTGATTGCATTTACTTGCAAGCTACAAGAAATAAAAAACACCTCAGACAGCCTAAAAATAGTGTAAAATTTAAAGTTATTGTCATAAAGATAATATGAAAAAAGAAATAATTGACATAAACACAAGACATTCACACTGAAGCCTCTTAGCTTTGACACACAGTCAGGGTAAACATTTAACCATTTAATCTCTTTTAGTTAAGGTTAAGTTGAGTTTATAATTCAGGCGACTGCCCTTGTGTATTAGACAAAGCATAAATTATGCATACTAATTACCTTGGATGGACCACCACTTTAATGAATTCTTTTAATTAAACTGCAACACAGTGGTTTCACACAGGATGGTCTATATTTCATCCTCAGACTTGGTTAACCTTCATCTTTGTCTGAGAGATCACACATCTTCTAGAAGAGAGGCTTGGGTTTAATTCATCTAAGTATGTAAGGCAAGCTGCTTAAAGGAACCACGACTCTGGATATTACAGACCAAAACAGATATCAGATTTATGACAGAAATATTCATTATGGCTAGTTTGACATTGGCCATTATTCTATAATATGGGGCCATCTGCTACAGATACTAAAAAGTCTGGGAAATTGCATGGCTTTGTATCTGTCCACCTCTGTTTCAGATAAGCCAGACATGGAATGTATACACACAGGATTGATTCCAGACCCACATGTTAAAAACTAATTCCATATTTAAAAAGTCAAATTAATTTCTTGAAAATTTGTATTTTGTCCTTGCCATACAACAATATATTTAAACAGGGTTGTCTGCAATTAGCAGAGGAGGTTAAAGCTATGACCTGTTAATGAGCATCATCTTGTAGTCTTAGGTTTGATTCTCTCAGTCTTCATTTGCCTGCTTGTATGGCTGAAAATGAATCCAGACAGTGCTTGATGGTCAGTTCTGTTAAAAAATGTACCCAATAGATTTCCTCTTTAACAAATAAATGATGTAAGATTTTAACAGAAACTGTGAAATCTAAGGGAGTCAGTGCCTTGACTTGAAATATAGCACTCCAACTATCCAGAAATGACATCTACATTCTTTTGAGCTAAGTATTACATCTGCAAGCCAAATGAATGTAAAATGTCAATAATTATTTTATAGTTCAAAGCAGGAAGTAAGATAATGTTGTTTTTGAAGTAATGAAAAAATATATATTGCAGGAGTATTAATTGAAGGAAATATATTTTGCAAAATCATTCAATTTCTAAATCACAAAATAAAATAAAATAAAATATCAAGTTCAGATGGTATTTTATGGGATAGTCTTTAAACATCTGTGTCTGTTTTCCATGGCTTGCAAATGCAAAGTACAACTATTCTTGCTAACAACAGCTCGTTTCTGTTTTTTGTTTGTCTTTCTTGTCTGTCTGTATCTGTAGATTTTATAAATTATATTTATGTAGACTGAAAGGTAGGCAGACAGATGCACGTATGTACACACACACATACACATACACACACACCCCCACACACACACACACACACACACACACACACACACACACACACACACACACACACACACACACACACACACACACACACACACACACACACCCACACACACACACACACACACGCACAAATGCACACACACAAACACATACACACTTGCACATGTATGCAGACGAGTTATAGTACAGAAAAATATTTTTCTTAGCTACCTGGGGGTATTTATAGTTAAGCATAAGGTGTGATGGCCAGCTGTGAGTCGAAGTTTAACTACAAAGTGGAAGAAGCTTACCTAACAGTGTAACTTGCTTGTGCTTAACATCACACACAGCCAAAATCAGCAACTAACAAAAAATGGAAACATTACTAAGACTGAGGTCTGATTCTCTGTGGTTCATTATGCTCTGAGATGTTTGTCCTCGCAATTTGTTTGTGAAGTACATGGCATACAGAATCAACATGTTTTTGTGTTTACCTGTGCAGCTACAGTGAATTTCAATACTGTTTTTCTTTTATTTTCTGATTGTGTGTTCTATTCCAGATCATACATCAAAATCCTCTTTTGGCTTTGTGCCCAACCTGACATCACATAGGTTACTAGAAATTATCACACATTCATTGAGAAAGGGATGCTCTAAGCCAATTTCTAGTTTAGCATATCATTTTCAGCACATTTATAAAATCTGTCATGAGGAATAAAGCTAGAGTCACTGTACAAGGCATGTAAGACCTGTCTCTATGCCTTTCGACTTTTACTGAGTCAGCTACCAGGTGTTGGGAGAATTCAGTTGGTGAGAGAATGGCCTGACCTATGCACAGGTCCAGTGTATTTTCATCTTAAGTAAAAGACAGACAGAATCATGGCTAATTCAATTACAAACACTTCTGATTTTCTGGTTGTTAATCTGAAAGGTGTTAGTGCAAAAAATCTAACATACCTACATTATAATTCTACAGTATTTATTTATCCTTTGTTGACCAGGTTAGTCCCACTAGGCAAGTAGCCTATTTTCAGTGAAGAACTGACGTGGGTTTGATACTATTAAGGGAAATTTAGTCAGGGCAATGGGGAATTTCCCCTACTCTTGGTAGTAGGGGGAAGAGTTTATGTGTGACACAATGGACTTCCTGTTTCTATTCTAGGTGCAGAGGTGGCCCAGAGGAACAGGGAGATAGCATGGCTGATTCAGCTTTTGCTGGAACTGAAGTGAAAGTTGGTGTAAATGCAATTGAAATGATAGAATTGCTACCAGAAATATTCTCAAATTATATGGGAGTAGAAAAAAAATCATTGTTTTCAAGTGAAGAGGAGGTCAAGGAGGAAACAGAGGTGAATGCAAAGCTGAAAATGGATTTGGAGCAAAATTTCCAGAAAAATCTGTTTGAATCAACAGAGATAGTGGACAAATGCATTGTTTCAACCCTCCATTTAGGAGCATTGTAGGATGTTTATTTGGAAGAGATGGTAAACTAGAGTGAGACAGAAAGTGAAGCTGCAGTATCCTGGAGTTAGATTATAGAGAAAATAGAAGAAGAAAATGTGACAGAGAATGTTCTAAAGAAAAAGACTTATGCTGAAACAGTGAGAGAAGCTGCCAAGGAGGAAAGGGGAATAAAAGAAACAAAGAAGAAATGTGTGGTTTAAATGAACAGTAAAAGGGAAGAAGGTTTGGACGGATACGAGGTATGAGACAATATTATAATACCACTGGGTGTTACAGTTGAAAAGGTAAGAGCTTTCTTTTTAATTAACAAAGAAACATTTTGTGACTTGATATTTGAAACTGGTCAAGCTATGGAAAAATTTTGGGAATTTTATGAAAAAAATAAAATAGACTTTCCAGAGATTTAGTTTAGAACTGAAGTGGAAGCAAAAGAACTGAAAGAATATATGCTGACAATATGTAAAGAAGTGATGGACACTATTAAAATATATGATGAAAGAGGACTATGGACTGGGGTAGGAAATGTGGAATTATTTTAAAAATGGAAAATGATAATTTGATATGTATAACTAGTATTATTATTAATATTCATGGTAATAGATGGTTTATGAACTACAGAGGACAACCTAAAACATTTATTTATTTTTATTATTTATTTATTGACGTTTGTTAACCTGGTTGGTCCAGCTGGGCTTGTGGCCCATTTTCAGTGGAGATCCGAAAAGAAAAGCTCCAGTTACAGACAATTTACAGTATGTAAAAAAATATATAAAAATGAAAAATAAAAAATTCACAAACAAAGGATTATAGAAATTTGAGAGTACAACATGTCTAAGATAAAGTAAAAAGCATGTACATGGTAATATAAACAATAGGATTATTTACAAGATAAAGATAGATTTATGTAAAATGTTAATTCTTTCAGTATTGTTGATTTTGTATAGCAGGTAGATCTCTTGAGGGTAACTAGGTGAATAGAAGGTAGATTATGATAGATACATATATAGAGGTAGGGCGGGATTAAGTTGGGTCATGACAGAGGCAAGTTTTGGTATTGAGTAGATGAAGTTTGAGTTCTTTTTTAAAGTGTGATGGGTGGGTGATGGAATGTATGTGGAAGGACAGTTTGTTCCAAGCTTGGGCTACAGAGCATTTATATAGAAGTTTGCCTACATTTTTCTTTGGTTGGTAGATATTGAGGAGTTGCTGGTTAGAGGTTAGTTTTGTCTGAAGTGGGGTATAGGTGGAGACTATGGATGAAAGAGCTGGGCAGGAAGAAGGTTTGTATAGAATAAAGTGTAATGTTAGAAATTACGATAGAAGGAGTTGTTGGGGGAGGTGAAAGCCATTGGGAAGAGTTTAGGGCTAGGCAGTGGTGTGCATTGTATAGAGAGTTTGTAATACATTTTGTAATAGACCTAGCTATTTTATGGTATGTTTGTTGACATTTGTTCAAGGTTGTGGTCTGAA
Organism: Protopterus annectens; assembly: GCF_019279795.1. NCBI lineage: Eukaryota > Metazoa > Chordata > Ceratodontiformes > Protopteridae > Protopterus > Protopterus annectens. The sequence goes on from NC_056739.1 coordinate 833,275,119, forward strand.
TGCTGATTAAAACAGGGCAGCATAAGTGAGGGAGGGGAGGAGCAGTGTCTGTGTTAGAGACAGCCTAGCAGTAGAAGTAAAATTTTTTGTTGTGGTATAGCAAACCTAGTTTCTGATGTGTTCTTTTTATGAATTGTAGTATGTGCAGGTTGAATTTGATTTCATCATCAAAGATGACACCTTTGGGCTTTGTGTGGGTTTCAGGATTAATGATTGTATTGTTGGAGGATGTAATAGAAAAGGTGGATTTATGGTGAGAAAGAGAACAGGGGAGAAAGAGTAAGAGTTTGGTCTTTTTGGGGTTGAGGATGAGTAGATTGTCAGACAAACATTTTTCGGTGGACAGAAAGGTGTGTTGAGTTAGGGTGTGGAGTTAAGAGATATTGCTGGAGATGGAGATGAGGGTTGAGTCATCTGTGTATTGGATGAGGGAGGATTGTTTGCTAAAAGTGGAAAGTTCATTAGTGAAGATGTTGAATAGCAGGGAACCCAGGAAGGATCCTTGTGGTACTCCGCTTGGGACTGGTATGAAGGGAGAGTAGGAAGAGAGCCATCTAACAGATTGCTGCCTACTGGAGAGGTAGCTGGAAAACCAGATGAGGGAAGTAGCTGATAGGTTGAGGTTAGCAAGTTTTGATAGCAGTATGGGGTGAGAGACTGTGTCAAAGGCCTTTGAAAGGTCAAGGGAGAGGCAGGATATGAGTAGATTGTTGTCTCGGGCTGTGGCAATAGTATGGGTGATGGATAGTAGGGCAGTAGTTGTACTGTGATTAAGTCAGAAACCATGTTGAGTAGAAGTGAGAAGGTTATGCTTGAGGAAATAGTTGAGAATCTGTGAGTAAATGCATTTTTTGAGTATCTTAAAGAGGGGGGATAGGATGGCGAAGGGTTGGTAGTTAGATGGGTCAGTTGAATTACTCCTTTATGCAGGGGGATAGTGAAGAAAGATTTCTATAGGAGAGGGACAGTAGCTTCAGTAATTGATCTGTTGATAAGAATAGATACGGGATAGGCTATAGATTCAGCAGCAAGTTTGAGGAATGTAGAAAGTAGATTATCAGTGGAGGGAGAGCAAGGTTTAAGGCTCATAAGAAGAGATTTAATGTAGGCAGTGGGAACAGGATGAAATGAGAAAAGGTTATTGGTGAGTGGGTTGGGAGGGGTAGGGGAAGTTGTGTTAGAACTGGATGGTGTGAGTTTTTGGATTGTTTCAATAAAGTATTTATTTAGGAGGGTTGCATTTTCCTGATGAGATTTATTAAGATAATTGGAGGGGTTGGTGGGACAGCCTGGAGAGAGAATTTTGTTAAGAGTAGGCCAAAACTTACGAGGGCTGGATTTGCTATTGAGTTGTGCAGAGCTATAGTAGGTCTTTTTGTCTTTATTAACTTGTTTCTTAACAAAGGTCCATAATTGTCTGCAATTTTGTAGTAGGGGAGGTTTCTTTGTTTTAACCCAGGCTTTCCAAGTACTGTCTCTTTTTTGCATAAGATACCTAGTGTCCTTAGAAAGCCAGGGAGCATAATTTTATTTTAGTCTAATTTTCCTAGAGGGAGCAAGGGAGTTTAGGGTATTCAGGAAGATGCTATTGAACTTATTGACTACATCATTGAGAGGGATTTGCTTCAGGATGGACCAGTCAAAACTAGATAATATAGAGTTGAATAGGGGGATATTAAAGTTAGAGAGTTTATGACAGTCTTTGTAAAGGTGGGCTTTGGGTGGTTGGGTGGTGTGTCGTAGGACAGAGGTGGGGAGATGATCACTTAGGGAGTCTGGTAGAGTAATGGGGCTGTGGTAGTGGTAGGGGGAGTTAGAATCCAGTCAATGGTGGAGCTGGATGATGGGTTTCTATGGAGGTGGGTGGGGCATGTTATCAGCTGATGGAAACCATGTAGGTTGATACTGAGTTATAGAGAGTCAGTTGTGAGTTTGGACCAGTCTATATTGACATCTCCAAGGATGACGGTTTCATAAGGTATGTTCTGGGAAAACCAGGATATGATATTTTCTAGGATGGATAAATTGTTCCCAGGGAGAATATAGATGGAAGTGATAGCTAATTTCATGTGAGGATTTAGGTGGAAATTCAGGATGACAAGTTCGGCAGGGTGGAAGTCAGGAATAGGGATAGTGATAGGTGAGAGATTTAGGTTGTCAGAGTAAAGGATGGCTACACCCCCCCCCCCCTTTTTAGCAGTCTGTCAGAGTGGTAGATATTATAGCCAAGTGGGAGTATTTAACTGTTAGTGATGTGTGGCTTGAGCCAAGTTTCTGATAAGGAAAGGATATGAGGGGTGGTTTGGGCTATCCAGGAGTGCAGCTCAGTGATTTTATTGGTTAGGCTTTGAATATTTAGTGAGCATATTATTAGGTGTTTGAATTAGGAGGTGTCTGGAGTATGAAGATGGGGTTGGTGAAAGGTGTCAGGAGATGGGGAGGTGGAGATGAGCTTGAGGGGTATCTGGCTGTGGGGAGAGGAGTGGGGACTTGGGTTGTGGTGGATGTCGCCAGGATTGGAGTAAGGTATTAATGACCAGTGTGAGTGGAGTAATAGGTAATAGATATTTGTGGAGTTTTTGTTTGGATTTATAGGTAGGTGGGTGCTTTTGAAGTATGGTTAGTTTATGAAGACAGGTAGTCAAGAAGTTGAAGAGAGATGGGGAGATAGTGAAGGAGGATGTTGTTGGAAGAGTGTCATTGATGATGGAGGTAGGAGAAAAAGTTTATGGGTGGGTAAGGTGGGTGTGATAGGTTTGAGCAGAAAGAAGTGGGAGGACTGTAGTGATGAAGAGAAGATGTTGCATAATTAGACTGTGTGAAGGACAGTTGAGGAGTGAGTGTAGAAATTTATGGTAGGAAGTGATGTAAGGTAGGTAAGGGTGATGTTAGGGAGGGATTGGGTACTGGGAGGAAGTTGGGTGTGAATGGATGATTGAGACAGGAAAGGGAGGGAGTGGATAGTATAAAGGAAATGGTAATGGGATGGGTGGGAATAGGGGTAGGGTAGTGGAGCAAAGTGAGACCAAGTGCAGCAAGGGCGAGCAGAGCAAGGCTATACCCGGAGAGAGAAAATGCAGAGTCAGCAATAAAAATAATCAGAGAAGCAGGTAGTGTAGTAAAAAGAGGGGTAGGAGGTAGGAGGAGATAGAGTAAGGCTATGGATATTCCCTGTGTAATTAACAGGGAAGGAAGTAGTAGAGGAGAGTAAATAACTAGTATGGGGCAGTAGGATACAGTTGAGAATGTAGAAATAAACTAGAATAGGAGAACAAATAGAAGAAGTGGGGAGAAGCACAGCAGAGAGAGCCTTTAGCATGTATCAGGTGGAGAGATGCAGGGAGTGGTAAAAGAAAGGGTGGGTAGAAGATAGGGAGTGCCCTGGTGGTGTACAAAAAGCAACTGGCTGTGGGAGAACAATAAATGTATTAGATCTATATTGAGCTGCTGAACATGTTAGGGCATACTTTAAGTTGTGTTTTAGGTGAGAGGCAACCATCCAGAAGGCTGTAATTTGGTGGTTCCCAGCAGGGTAGGTCTGTGGGCTAGAAGAAGTAATGTCTGATAACCTGTAAGGGAAAGAGCGAGAGAAGAGAAAAAGTTAAGATAAAGTGAATAATAAATATGAGTGAAAAAGCTGGAAAGAGTGGTTGTGTGTATGGTGGGGGGAAGGTTATTGAGGGTAAGTGAAAGAAAGAAGTGTGTGAATGAGGGGTAGGGGATGGATGCAGGTTAGCTTGTAGGGGAAATCAGTATGAGAGAAATGTGCAAAGAGCCTTTGCAGCAGTGCTTACAAATGCAATTAGTAACAGTGAAGAGAAATTGAGGCAGCCAGCAGGGAACACAAACAGTATCAAAATATGAGAGTTTGCACACTTGTAGCAGGCTATAGGCAATTAAGATAAAGACAAGCAGTGTCTATGAGCAGTTTCAATTTGAACAATATTTAACTAAGTCATACAGTGAAGGCAATAGTTTTAGCATAAAAGTAACACAGTAAATGTATCAAAAAGCTGTCTTACACATAGGTAGAACAGTGAAATCAACAGTTTTAGCAGGAGTTATAAAACACTTGTAGCAGACTCTAGACAATTAATGTAAAGCCGAGCAGCGTCTATGACCAGTTTCAATTTAAACAGTATTTAACTGAGTCATACAGTGAAGGCAATAGTTTTAGCATCAAAGCAACACAGTAAATGTAACTAAAAAAGCAGTCTTACACATAGGTAGATCAGTATAGAAATAGTATTAGGAGATTGTGTCTACCCGACTCAGTTTAGGCTTGCATCTGCATGAGTTAAAGAAAATACAGTGGCAAGGTAACAAATAAAAACGTGTTATTTTTGTGGAAAGAATGATAATTTAATTAATGAATGTGACAAAAAAGACATTTATGTGGTCAAACAGGCCATAATGCAAATAAATGTGAATTAAAGTGTAAAAAATGTGGCAAAACAGGGTATTTATGGTTATAGTGTAAGACAGAAACACAAAAAAAATAAAAATGAAACAGTAAATGAAGTTATACAAGAAAAGAAATAGAAGAGGATATTGTACAAAAAGTTACACCACAAATGGGGAATGTAGAACTTTTCTTTAAAATTAAAGAAAAAAGGAAAGAAAAAGAAATATATGAGAAAAGTGATGAAGAGCCAGAGTGGCATGTGGCAAAAGACAAAAATAATTCTATAGGAAAAAGAGTTAGGAAGAGAAAAAGAAAGTTTAAAAATATGGTAAGTGAAAATAAGAATGGTAAGGGATAAAAAACATTAATATAACTGTTTAATAAAGCTGAAAGTTTTAGCTTTAAATGTGAACAATATGAAAAATATGAAGAGAAGAATTAATATTATGTATTGGTGTGGAGCTGTAGATACTCAAATACTAGTGTTAGAAGACATTAGACTGTTAACAAAAGAAGAAAGGGTACAAACATAAACACTTTGGAATGGTACTGTTATTTGGAATATAGTAAAGAAACCTGTTCAGGTATATGTATAATGTGTGAATAGAATACAAATATATTAGATGTAGCAATGATACAACTAGAAAGATAAATTGTAGTTGATCTGAGATGGAAAAGGTATGTATATAAGGTTATAGCCTTATATGCATATGTGGCAAAAAAAGAGAGAGAAGCAATGTTTAAAGGTATATTTAACTATTCTTGTATGAATATGGATATAATAATCACAGGTGACTTTAATTGTAACCTAAGGAACAAAAAGAAGGACTGTGATGATAAAATAGTTGCATAAATTATGAGGAGTAGACAATTAAAAATGTGGGGTAATAAACACTGGACATACAAAAGGAATGAAATTAAGACATAAATTAATTACTTTTTAATAGTGGAAAGTTTAAAAATTACTAAAAAAATGAAATATACTGAATTTTCTGATCATGTACCTATTTGGATAAAAATTCATGAAAAATGAGGAATATATTAAAATAGGAAAAGGAATAAAAATAATTGGATATAGGAGAAATAAAAAGCTTATAGAACTATGGAAACAATATATTAAAATGAGACCTTCATATGAATATTGGACTGTGTAGTGGACAGAATTTAAAAAGAAATATAAAAAAAGTATTTTTGAATGTGTAGAAAAGAAGAGGAAAAGAGGAAAAAAGGAATACACAGTAATAAGTAAATAACTTTTTAAAAGGTTTAGCAGAAAATGATAGATATGAGAAAGAAAGAGAAATATACAAAAGAAATCAAGAAAAAGTAATAACTTGTTATATAAGCAAAAATATTGTTTACAAGGGAAAAAGAGGAAATATATGTAAAATAATGAAAGATAAAAAATAATAAGAGAATTAAAAAATAAAGAGGAGAAACAAGTTAATAAGCAAGAAGTAATATAGGAAATACTTAAGAGCTATGTATTAGATTTATATGGCAAAAGAGAAGTTTACATAGAACAAATTTGTGATGGTGAGAGATTTAGTAAAGAAGACAATAAATATTTAGAGAATTTAAAATAGATGAATGAGATTATGAAATACATGAATATTAATCCAGCCATGGGATTAGATGAGATTGAATATAATATGTATAAAGAAATGGAGGACTGGCAAAAATGATATATGAGTTATGAATGAATGTATGGACACAGGAATTAAGTATAAGAAAATTGTATGTGGGTTTTAAAATGTATGTATAAGAAAGGAAATAAAGATGGGGATAAAAAAATGGGAGACCTATAATGTTAAATAATATGGACAGTACAGTTTTTATGAGAATAATATCTAAAAGAATACAAAGTAAAATGAAAAGATTATATGATCAAAATTTGTATGGAAGAAAGGAAAAGTGAAATCAGGATTTGTTGTGGCTAATAAAAGAAGTAATTGATGACATTATTAATAAAAAAGGAGACTTAATGGCTATGATAGGTGATGTAAGTAAGCCATATGATGGCATCTAATATGAAGCACTATGAAGAATCTTCCAAGAATATAACATAAGTGACAAAGTATTACACATTATTAAATCAATGCATGAAAAAAATTATGTGAAATTAAACATAAACGGTTGGATTGGGGAAGATGTGAAAATAGAGTGTGGAATAAAACAAGGGTATCCAGCCAGCAGTGTGATATTTTCATTAGTCATGAATATAGTAGTTGAGGAAATAAAATGGCAAGTAATGGAGAATATAAAATGATGAATGAGGTACAAATACCGATGATGCTTACGTATGTGAATGACATTGTAATTGCTAAAATTTATGGTTCAGTACCGTCAAGTTCTCCACTCTATTCCTAGCTTGTGTGGAATGACTGTATATAAGTCTTTAACGTTGATGGTCAAAACAGCATACCTCCCACTCTTCCTGGAAACCAAAGCGTAACACATTTTTTGTATAGCCCTGGTGTAACTAATGGTCCGGACCAAGGTCAGATAAATCCAGTCTCCCATTCTGACAATACAATGTGGCTTATTGGAGGTCCAGTACTTAAGGACTGGTTGGACAAACTATTTGACTTTCAAGGGGCAAGTGGAGCAAGTAACCTGGAACTGCCAACTGCAAAATTGAATATTGTGGAGAACTTTAAGATACTGGGCCATAAATCATTGAAGCATAAGAAGCTACAACTTGAGATTGCTTACTTTAGAGAATGTTTATGTCACCAACAGGTTCCTAAGGGATTGAGGTCTTGGTGTTATACTACAGGCTTACAACCTGATTCCCCTTTCCATCATGACCTAATTCATTTATTGGATAAACAAGGGCTTGAACTAATTGAAGTGTTTATTAAACATTACCAACTTATGGTTGAAATGTTGGTGAAAGATATTATTGAACTTGACAGTGTTATCAGGAAGGACAAGGACTTTATTAAATACAAATATGACTACAGCAGGGTCGTTGAGAGCATTGACGCGCATATAAATAAAATGAGGGTCACAAAAATGAAGAAACTCGAATGGGACACCACTGATTATCACAAAGGCATGGCTTATAACAAACCTCGAGTCTCACAACAATGGAACAGCTCGAGTGATCCAATGAATATGGAAGGGGAGGGGCTCATCCTATCTCTTTATAGAAATTCAAGTTTCAAGCATCTAGACTTTGATGATGTAATCAAACTAAATCCTAATAAGCCTGCCCTTCAATGCAGTGAGCGTTTAAGAAATCAAACAAATATACCAACATTTGTGAATAACACTGTTAATGACAATCATGGTAGTACAACAAATTTTCCAGCCAGTCAAGGTTGGAATTATCAAAACAATTCAGGCACATTCAACAAAGGGGTAATTTTCAAGGGCGCAACAGGCAGAGGAGATAACATCAGGAAGTCTGCAGAACACCCAAATGGACTTTAATTTAATTGGTAATGTTGAGGACATGAACAACGTCATATTAATAAAGAACACCCAAGGTGACTTTAACATTTTTAATTTTTCATCCTTTAAAGTTGATACTTCCATGGTAAATTTGTTAGGGAAAGGTCTCACTTTTGTGCCCTCACGTGGTAGTGAACTTGCTAGGACTTTATTGGACCTTAAACTTTTGCACAAAAACAAAATACCAGCAAAAGTCCAAAGATCATCCATGGATCAACAAATAGTAATGAGAAAAAAAACTCCAGATGACCACCACAGCTAAAAAAATGAACTAAATTAGACAAGCGCTTTCATGTAGAACATCTACGCTTTCTCAAGTCTTCAATAAAAATACAAAATCACATATTCATTTTATAGTCAAAATTCACCAATTAACCAATTATAAAGTCAATTAAAAATTAATTAAAAATAAAATAAATCAATTAATAAATGTTCAACATTGCACTCATTTAAAGAGGATGAGCTTCTAGCTTGGGTTTAATACATACATAATTATTTAATCCTGGGTATATATGAGCTTGCAGTTTTAAAATCCACTTTAATTCAACATGTTCTACTTGATTGTTAAGGTTACCCCTCCTCTCATCACTGACAAGAATTTGTAGAGCTCTAAATCCAAATTTATGTACAGGAAATTCCATAATATGTTTGGCCAGGGCATTTAATTTATTATTATTTCTCACATCATATACATGTTGGTATAGCCTATCCCTAAGACGTTTCTGTGTTTTGCCTACATAAAAACACCTGCATCCTTTGCACTCTGCCATATAAACTATATTAGTTGTATTAAAAGTGGCATACAGCCTGGGCTGAAAAATAAAAGGTAGGACTGGATGTTTAAACTCCTGAATTGTAGGTATATGTTCACACATCCTACAATTTTTACAAGGATGTGTTCCTAGTTTATATGTATGCATAACATTCTTTTGCTGATCTTACATAATAGCTGTTTCAAATTATTTTTATTCTTGTATGCAAAACTAGGGACTTCCCCTATAATATTTTCAGTTTCCCTATCAGTTATCAAAAAATGCCAGTTTTCTTTTTTATATTGCATAGCTTATTGCTATCACTGGCATATTTTGTAATGAAGTGTATTCTATTCTTCTTTGCAGCTATATCTATTCTATGAGTTGTATCTATGGACTTAACTTCATTACTACTTTGAAGGGTCCTGTTCTTAATATCTTGAAAAATAGTTTCCCTCTATCCCCTCTCTGTGAATAACTGCTGTAAATATGCAAATTCCTTTTCCCTATCAGTATGCGCGCTACATATATTCTTAACTCTATTCAATTGTCCTTAATGATATTTGGAAACACATGCCTGGAATGCATACTATTATAGTCTAAACGACTATTTTTCCAGCATGTTTTGTGGAACAACTTAGTGTTGAAACAGTGGCAGCAATTGAATTTGGAACTCAGCCGGATGTACATGCAGTTGATTATAGACTGTTTTGATCCCATAGAGCAAACTCTAAGCACTAGTATACAGCAGCAGTATTGTGACATCACTGAGAAGTTTGAAGGGGAGGTTTATACTAGTGCTTTGAATAATATGTATGTAATTGTTTCACTGTATGAGAACAGATTGAGACTGACCAAACAGCATAAGCTACAGAGAGACATTACAGATTTTAGCCTCGGACATGTATTTACATGGCCGTGGTATACTGTTAATTCTTTTGGGTCTGATACACAAAGAGACACTTGAATGGAAGACACAGAGGTTCTTACACCTAATATACTAAATATGCCTTCACCGGTCTTGGTTGCCAAGGCACAGGAGGAGTATCAGAGCAGTAGCTCCTTACAACCCATGATATCTCAGGTGGTTTCTGAGCTTGGCATAACTCCCTTACCTAATCAACAAGCTAATAATCAGGTTGTACAGGGAGCAAGACTCAAACAACTTATTCCACTCACCCTGGATCTTTTTTTACCATTACTGGTAAAGCAGAACATACAGTGGCAACAACAACACTCGATAAGTCGAGGAAGAAGAAAAAGGAAGTTTTCGGGGGAGAAAATAACTTTGAACAGGGGGCAGAAGCAGTGAATGAACTTGTAGTTAATTTATCTGACTACCATTTGAATGAAGCTGAAACAGCTGTGTTAAATAAGGGTCTAACTTTTATATACTCTGCATGCACTGAAGTAAGTGAACTGCTGACAGATTTAAGATTGTTTTGTCAGAATATAGCATTGAAACTGTGTTTCAAAGATGATAAAAAATATGAAAGTACTAAATTATATAAAAAAGCTCCTTTGTACCTGTCATACCTAATCATGTAGAGTTGTTTATTAGAGCCTGTGAGAAATAAATTTGTGACAGTTTTTATGTGAACAACAGAGGTTATTTTCATAACCTCACATTAAATGAAAGAAGTGCTTTACGATTCCTACAGAATAATCAAGCATTAAGTATAAGACCTGCAGATAAGGGAGGGGCTGTGGTTATTATGAAGAAATGTGATTATATTCGGTCTACGCACAAAATGTTGAATGAGATGCAAACTTATATGCTTATGACTCATTCAATATTTAAATATTGTTAAAAGTATTAAAGAAAGTTTATATGATTTGCTGCTGTGTAGACAGATTGATGAGAAACTATACAGTTTTTTTTTTACTGTGGACTATCCAAGAATACCGTATATTAAAGGGTTACATAAAATACACAAGTCCCTACATAAATCACCCTTAAGGCCTATTGTAGATGGAGGTTCTTGGACTATGGAACCCCTGTCAATTTATGTAGAGATTAAGTTGGGATCTTTAGTTAGAAAGATTCCCACTATTTTGAAGGCTACAGCTTAATTTTTGAAAGACCTAAGGGAGTTTAATGAAGGGTCTGAACTGGGTAACTGTTATATGGTTACTCTGGATGTACAGAGTTTATTTACCTGCATACCCAATGTGTATGGTTTAGAGGCAGTAAGAGATGTGATGAGAGAAATGGGGAATAATAGTACCAATGATATTTATTTTGCACATTATTAGATCTGATACTACCAAATAATGTTCTTATGTATGAGAATATGATCTATCTACAGACGTGGGGGGTTGCCATGGGCACCCCCCTGTGCAAATTCATATGCGAATTTGGTAGTTTATCATTGAGAGAAGGAATATCTACACAGTAGTGCCTATAATACACATATAAGAATGCATAGGTGGTTTGTTGATGATACTTTTATGTTGTGGGATCCAGGGTTACCCTTATTGTTTGACTTTATTAGGTATCTGGAGTCCACAATGGATTTCCTGAGGTTCACGGTATCTCATTCCCTTGAGTGCATTGACTTCCTGGATGTCTCTATATAGAGAGACAGACTAGGAAGCATTAATACTAAGTTGTTTTGCAAAACATGCTGGAAAAGTAGTCTTTTAGACTATAATAGTATGCATCCCAGGCATGTGTTTCAGAATATCATTAACAGACAATTGAATAGAGCTAAGAATATATACAGTGAGCATACTGATAGGGAAAAGGAATTTGAATATTTACAGCAGTTATTCACAGAGAGGGGATACAAGGAAACTATTTTTCAAGATATTAAGAGCAGGACTCTTCAAAGTAGTAATGAAGTTAAGTCCATAGATACAAATCATAGAATAGATATAGCTGCAAAGAGGAATAGAATACGTTTCCTTACAATTTATGCCAGTGATAGCAATAAGGCTTGCAATATAATAAAGAAAAACTGGCATTTTTTTGATAACTGATAGGGAAGCTAAAAAGATTATAGGGGAAGTCCCTAGTTTTGCATACAAGAATAAAAATAATTTGAAACAGTTATTACATAATGATCGGCAAAAGAATGATATGCATACATATAAACTAGGAACATATCCTTGTAAAAATTGTAGGATGTGTGAACATAGGATCACTACTAAATCTTAAATTACGGAATTTCGAGACTCTGAATACCTAAGACCAGAATCTCGAGATTCCGTAATCTTGAAAGTAAAAAAAAATAAATAAATAAATGTAAAAAAAAAAAAAAGATTTAGACAGGTGTATGCACTCCCCACACCCCTGCACTTAAATATTCCAGCTCCAAGATCACACTACAGTGGAGTGAACGGCAACATTTCCATTCTGCTCTGCATGGCACTACTTTGCTGTTTACTCCACTGTGGTGCAATCTTGGAGTTGGTATATTTAAGTTGCAGGGGGTGGGAAACACAAAATGAGAGATGCTGGGGGCTTGCCCTGCATGCTTTCAAAAATGTTTTGTGAACATATTTCTACAATTCTGGAGTTTAAACATCCAGTCCTACCTTTTATTTTTCAGCCCAGGCTGTATGCCACTTGTAATACAACTAATATAGTTTATATGGCGGATTGCAAAAAATGCAGGTGTTTTTATATAGGCAAAACACAGAATCGTCTTAGGGATAGGATATACCAAAACATATGTGATGTGAGAAATAATAATATATTAAATGCCCTGGTCAAACATATTATGGAATTTCCTGTACATAACTTTGGATTTAGAGTTCTACAAATTGTTGTCAGTGATGAGAGGAGGGGTAATCTTAACAATCAAGTAGAATGTGTTGAATTAAAGTGGATTTTAAAACTGCAAGTTCATATATACCCAGGATAAAATAATTATGTATGTATTAAACCCGAGCTAGAAGCTCATCCTCTTTAAATGAGTGCAATGTCAAACATTGAGTAATTGATTTATTTTATTTTTAATTGATGTTTTAATTGACTTTTTAATTGGTTAATTGATGAATTTTAACTATAAAATGAATATGTGCTTTTGTATTTTTATTGAAGACTTGAGAAGGCGTAGATGTTCTACGTGAAAGCGCCTGTCTAATTAAATTCATTTCTTTAGCCGTGGTGATCATCTGGATTTTTTTTTCTCACCTTAAACATTTTATTAAGAAAATTGACTTGAACACTTTATTTAATGATCAAACATGTAGTATAGTAGATTACAGGATACTTAATGTGCATAGCCTATGTCTTCATCCAACTTTGATTACTTTTGAACATGTATGTGAATTGGATATTAGGCATCTTTTGGGTAGAAAAAACAACTCCCTTTCACTGTTAAATTTTGGCATGGATGAATGAGAGGCCCTGAACACTATAAAATCTTGTAAGGTCCGAGTGGTGAAACTGGACAAAGGGAGAGGTTTGGTGTTTACTGATTTTGATGATTACCGTGCTAGAATGCGAAATGTACTGAGTTCTGACTGTTACGAACCAGCATCTTTGATCGAAGTTCATAGGGCCCACCAAAGAATTAAGACATACATTTATGATTTATTTTTTGATGCCCAAGTTAGTATTGGGTTATACAATTATCTAACTATGCCAGAATTTTTAATTCCTGTAATATTTGGCATTTCTAAAATTCACAAGGAAATGTATAATCCTCCCCCTTACGTCCAGTAGCCGATGGTAGGAATTCTATCACCTATCCCAGCGCAACATTTATAGATAATACCTTGAAGAAATTTTTAGTGAAATAGCACCAGATTTGTAAAGATCTGTGGTCTTTCCTTGAAAACATCAATAAGTTAAACTTTGCAGAGGAATTCAATTTTTTGACCGTCGATGTTAGCGACTTATATACAGTCATTCCCCACAAGTTAGGAATATAGTGGGTTTGCAATTTATTAAAGGAGAAGGGGGCAAGTAGTTTGGATGTTTTCCTAACCCAGGAACTTTTGGACATTATTCTTTCCAACATTTTTTTCCTATTTGAAGGGAAATATTTTTTGAAGAAGAAAGGGGTGGCTATGGGCTCCCCTTGCGGGGCTAGTTTTGCCAACCTCATAATGGCATACTGGGAGCGTGAATTTTTATTTAAATATGTCCAACATTATGAAAAAATATATTACTATATGCATTACCTGTGTGACATTTTTATTATTCTTAAAGGTGATCATGACTTAGCCTCGAACCTTCTCCAGTTTCTTAATAGTACTACCCAGTTTCTGGTATTTACTTACACATACCACACTGATAGAATTTCCTACCTTGATGTAGACCTGATCAAGAATAGAGCAAACTAGAAATATATTGCAAAAATATTTAGGAAAGACACCAACTCTAATTCTTTCCTACATTACTCAAGCACCCACCTATTGCATCAGAAGAGATCAGTTGTGAAAAGACAACTGGTCAGGGCAGCAAGAATGGTTACAGATGATGATGATTTCTTAATTGAATGTGGCACTTTGAAAAGTATGTTTTCAAAATGAGGGTATCCGGAGAATTTACTAGGGGACTTAATTGAGGAAGCCCATCTTAAAAGACTATTGGAGTATTTTAAACCTATTTTGAATAACACAACATTAGATCAAGCTAATGATTTTTGTGACATTATGGGACAAGGTAGTAATGATTTAGAAACCAATACCAATTTTTCTTTAACTTTTGTTACCCCACTCAGTATACACACTTTGGCACTTAAGCACATTTTAATTAAGAATTGATGTCTAATAAAAGACAACAACTTTATTGGCCAAAATATTGAAGAAAGACCAAGGTTTACTTTTAAAAGGGGATGTAATTTGAAAGGTTTCTTAGAGTATAACAGTGGGACAATCTCTTAGGAACCCAGGAATGTTTAAATGTGAGGCTTGTGCCTATTGTAAATATATGGAGGTGGGAAGTTCCTTCCCTATCAGAGGAAAAAAGTAAAAATGTAAGGCCTAAGTTTAACTGTAATTCTAAACTTATTTATCTTGTCAAATGTCAATCCTACCCAAGTTTTTTATGTAGGGAAGACTGAACAAAAATTGAGAAAGCAGGTTTACGAACATATATATAGTATTAAGAAAGGGAAAACTGAAAATGCTTTATCAAAACATGGTTCTCTAAACCCGAGTCATTCCTTTTCTTTTAGGGTCATTGATCAGATTAGGTTTAAAGAAAGGGAAGGCCCTTTATCTTTAAGTTTGGAACAGCAAGAATTAATTTGGCAAATCAGTCTGAATGCCTACTATCAGCTGGGGTTGAATGATTTGTCTTCTATTTATTGTATATTGAAACTTAAAAGTCAGGAAAGATGAACATTTTTTTTTGGTTACCTGACACTATTTATTTATTTGCTCATCTTGTAATTATTGTCTTTTAAAATCAAGTTAAAAGGTTTTACAACAATGTACTTTTAATTAATTAATGCATGGTCATTATGAGTTTCCAGTGATCATGTGACTTAAAGGAGGGATATTCATTTTCTGACCAGCCTTTAAGGAGTTTGTCTGAAGACGTTCTTTCATTGTAATGAACAAAAATGCTAATTGTATTAAACTAGTGTTTGGTTATTTCTGCCTTCTCCGTGTTTTTGTTTTATAAGTTTGTAAAAAAGAAACACTACAAAGGCAGTTTTGAGGGGAGCAAGCCCCCTGCACCCCCCACACCCCTGCTATTTTGTATATATTAACTCTGAGATCTCACTACAGTGGAGAAACAGGTATATTTCCTTATCCACACTGTAGCGTGCTTCTGTGGTGCAGTGTTTCTTTTTTTTTTATTTCCGGTATGGTGAACTGGTATTCGCGAAAGTGCACTTTTGGTTAAGTGCACATTCGTGTAAATGTGGTGGTACTTCTGTCTTTTGAAAGAACAAGCTTTCGACAAACAGAAGTAGACCCATATATATTTGTCTTTCTACAGTTTTTTGAATGAAGTTTGGTGATTTTATATATAACTGTATTCCTTATTATTAAACATTCCATGAAAGTTATGGTAGGTGAAAATGCCCATATATTTAAGATGCTACATATTGAAGCTCTACTGCCTTTTCTGGGAAGCTAATCAATGCCACTCAATACCATTTCATCTGTGTTTATTTAACACATCTATAACTAAAGCATATTCCTATAGATTCTCCACACCTTTTGTCTTTCACATTTTTATATCACACAATATCACTACCTATTTTGTATATATTGTTATAACTTGTCAGAACCTGTCTTTCTAGATTATGCCTAACCTCTAATTGCTTTATTAACCTTCAGGATTCCATACTTACTAGTATTTCTAACCACTGCCAGCATCTACTCTCTTTACATTTATTTATTTATTTGGTAATGAAATAGAAGGCTATTTTTAGAATGTAATTTGTTATTAGACCTACATGGTTTATTTTAAAGTGAACTTAAACAACCTTCCTTATGAATTTTATCATCTAAACACATGATGGTATGCTCATTTTAAGTTATTTTAAAAGTTAACAAATTAAATAATAGCTGAATATTTTATACTACTCTTACCATGGGGTGTTTTTGAAGATTATGCTAATAATCCGTAAATTATATCTTGTATGGGGAATGCAGGTAATCTGTAGAGCAGCAGTGACTTGCATTTAGGGATAGTTTTCTCAAAGAGTCATAGATGTCAAAATGATCATCAGGTCTGTTGCTGTCCTCTTCTTAATTCATTTAGCCATCATATTACAGTTTATATTATTTTTCTAGATAGTATTTATACAGATTAAGGATAGAGAACCCTTTTTCCTGACTGGATAATTAAACAATAATATGCAGGCACTCTTCAAGCTTTGGGATGCATATACGTTTAAAGTAGCAATGGTTTGCTTACAGTGACTTATAAACAGTGGTAGCAAAATAGTCTAAGTGAGATATAAAAGTTGTGCTTATATAAATTATATTCAGTTACAGTTTGTTAGACTGAGAATATTCCAGTTTAATTTCAGTCTTAATATGATAAAAAAGTCTTTCATAAGCAATATTGGAAAAATATGAATTGATGACCTCTGACTTCAATATTATTTGATAGAAATGTCAGAGAAAAAGCCCAAGGTGCCTGGATTTGCATCCATGGAAAAGTCTTTTGAAGAGTTTCTCTTTAACCCTTTCGTAGTCACTTGCACAGATACTGATGTGACATGTCTCATAAGTAACTGAATTTATCACAATTAAAAGTTTTATAAAAGTTATGGTAACCTTAAACACTTCTGTATTTAAAGCTGCACAGCTGCCTCATTCCAGTTTGTTATATCTTATTTCCTTTATTTTGTACACTGAAAGACAAATTAAGATGACTAAAAGTGTTAGAACAAAGTGGTATTCATTTATTTAATAAATAAAAAGATTTGCAAACAGCGAATGTCTGTTCTGTACTCCTGCTGAAATAATATCTTCAGCTGTTAACTGCCACATGGCACAAATATAGGTTCAAAGCAAAAACATGGCAAACCTGCTATAATATTTCCATTTAGTAGAAATACTCTGGTAGAACACCTAATATTTAACTTGTG
>NC_056739.1:833597247-833710010 GCF_019279795.1 Protopterus annectens
GTTCAAGCATTCCCATTAGGAGACATGCCTGGATGCATCTGTATAATTTTGTGGAGCCCTTCAAGTCCTCTTTTGTCAGTGCTCCCTTTGATGGGAGTTTTGTTTGGCCCCAAAGTTAAACACACACTATCCAGGTGTGAGCAGCATGGTAAGACCCTGTCTGCAGTGGACATACATTCATGACTCCTCAAAGAACCTTTTCTAGGAATCAATGAGGTGTTCAAAAAATGTGGTTTAGAAAGTCCCTGGGTCTTTTCCATGAACCACATGGAGATAGTTCCCTCAGGGACAGAAGGGGGAACTCGAATGGGAGACACCGCCCATGTGGCAAAGGAGACCAGCAGAACCAAGGATCTAAGGACAATTTCTCTGACAGATTCTACCAGCATTCCTAAAAGGAGGCCCAATTGCCCACTTCTGGAAGTAATCAGGGGTAGTCTATCCCTGCATCAGAGAGCCTGGCTAGAGATTACAAAAGACACATGGGTGCAGAGGATTATTTCCAGAAATTATATAATACCTCCCCCCTTAACAGTAAACAAAATTCCCAATGTTTCACCCAGTCAGAGGAAAGCAGCAGCACTAGAAATAAAAAGCTCCTAGAAAAAGTCATCCAAGAGGTCCCCCAGACCAGAAAGAGTCTAGAACCTACTCAAGATTATTTTTAGTGCTGAAGAAAACAGGGGACTGGAGACCAATTTTGGATCTCAGCAATCTGAACAAATCAGTTCAGTACACCAAGTTCCAGATGGTCACAGTTCAGTCCATTTTGCCTTTCCTGTGCAAGGACAACTGGATGTGCTCAACAGACCTTCAGGATGAGTGCTATCATATAAAAATAAACAGACTATCCAGAATATTCCTACTCTTCTGGTTGGGAGCCAGTCATTACCAATGCTGAGTTCTGCTCTTTGGTCTCACCACAGCCCCCAGGGTGTTCACCAAGTTCATGGCAGCAGTAGCAGCTTACTTGAGACTGCAAGGATTCCTGGTGTTTCCTTACTTGCATGAGTGGCTCATAACTGCTCCTACCAAGCATCTTCTGACTGAAGCACGATATTATGCACTCCAGTTATGCTCCCACCTGGGAATTTCTGTCAATCACAACAAATCTCATCTAGAACCATTGCAGACATTAGAGTTTCTGAGACCTTTTCTCAACACAGTATTCTTAACAACTTCCCTTCCCAAGGTTATAAGCCAGGTCAGAAAGATTATTCAAAATTCCTCTCTTTTAGCCAGACTGATTCTTCAAGCTTCGGGGTTGATGTCTGCTGCAATAGTTTTGATTCCATTATCAAGATACCATATGAGAATTTTTTAATGGACCATAGCAACTCAGTGGTCCATTCTTCAAAATCTTTATCCACCCAAATCAAAATAACTTAGGCTTGCAAAAAATACCTCCTTTGGTGGGTTCACTCAGATCCAATAACACAAGTTTGCCCCTTCACTTTCCGTTAGCCCAAGGCCATAGGTACTGTGAATGCTTCCCAGATCAAGTGGGGGGGGGGCACTTTTTGGGAAAGATGGTCCAAGACACATAGTCCTCCAAAGAGGCCAACACTCATACCAATGTCCTCTAAATGAGAGCTGTTATCATAGCATTGCAGGCCTCCCAAGACACTCTTCCCTGCTGGGCCACTGCCATTCAGATGGACAATATGTCAGTGGTTTGGTATATCAACAAGAAAGGGGAAACTAAATCTTACCCTCCCCACTAGTGTCAAGAAGCTTCGAGAGTGTGGCAATGGGCAATCTCATCCAATTGATTTCTGATAGCAATGAACATTCTGGGGAAATCCTACATAATAGCAAACAAGTTAATAGGTCCATTCTAATGCCTCCCAAGTGGTCACTCAACATGAAAGTGGCAAATAAGATATTCTGTCAATGGGGCCAACCTTGCTGTGACCTCTTTGCATCCCCCTTAAACAACAAGTGCAGCAGGTTCTTTGCACCGATCCCCCCACCAGGGGAAATCACAGAGAGATGCTCTTCTTCATGATTGGCCCCCCGGTCTTCTCTACACTTTGTCCTCTGTCCCTTTAATCCCCAAATTTCTTCAGAAAGCATCACAATTGAAGAGCACCATCATCCTCATTGCTCCTTATTGGCCTTGTCAAATTTGATTCCCCTTTCTTTAACCTTGTGATGTGAGGCATTGCCAGTTATGTAAGGAGACGTAAGCAATGGATGTGTAACATATGCCAGCACATCTAGCTGGAATTTTGTAAATAATAATATGTCATTGGTATATCAAACTGATTTGTACAGATGTTTGTGTTGAAAAATGTATTTGTAAAGCTGCTTGTGTTAAAAATATACCAACAGTGTGCCCTGCTGAACAGAAAAAGAAATATATATGCATTGTTACAACTGTTTAAATGTATATGTTTTAACAGAGGATACTGGAAGAGAAGAGGTTAATCTCAACCCACCTAACTTTGAAAATAGGTTGAAATTAAATTACCTTTAGGCCATAAAGATTGTACCTCACAGTTCTCAATCCAGTCAGAGACAAAGTCTGTACTAGGAAGCTTTCTTTCTGTATTGTCTTTGGGGTGAACTAATTGCTACTCTGGAAGGGTGGAGGTTTGAGATTGGTTTATGACTTCCAGATGCTGCAACAGAGAGTGTGTGTCTGTGTGTCTGTGTGTCTGTGTGTCTGTGTGTCTGTGTGTCTGTGTGTCTGTGTGTCTGTGTGTGTGTGTGTGTGTGTGTGTGTGTGTGTGATATTGGCACATATGTGCTAAATCTTGAGAGCTTCTAGCCAAGGGAGGTAGCATGGGAACCAGATTTCAGGTGACCAGATGTATGTGATGTCATTCTGTAATCCATCACTAAAAAGGATGCTTTAATATTAGGTGAAACTGAAGTCTCAGAGCAGTCTATTTTTGTAACCTGACAGAGAAGAACTCCTCAACTGCTTCATCTTGCATTGCTCTAGAAAGTGACCAGGAAACAGGAATTATTTAGATCAGTCAGGAAAATATAGTGAGATTAGTTTGGTATTATTTTTCTGTAACTGTGTGAATCTATTCGTCTGTGTCATTTTAATATTTCATGTGATTGAAACTCTGGTGTTTATTGTACATAGATATTTGGTATTTTCATGCTCTTTTATTATTTATTAAATATATTTAAACTTTTCATTGTGGCGAGTCCTTTAGAGAATATTTTAACCTTTGAGAGTATGTATTTTTATTATGTGACACTGCAGCCACTTCTGAAAACCTTGCTGTTTGGTCATTACCATTTGTATTAATATTAATTTCACTTGATATAATTGGGCACCCTTGCAGAGTAGCTGGCTTTCAAGTGTCTTGTGGCAGTGTAACTACCTTAAAGTCTGGGCAGAAGGGGGCATAGCTAGTAAGTGTATGTGTGTGCACGTGCCAGGGGCACAAAGCACTGGTTTCACAGAGAGAGAGAGAGTGGTGGAGAACTTGGCTCCAACACTCAGCTGAGGTCTCAACTCTATAGCTGTGCCAGTGGGGAGTCTTATTGGGGACCGTGAGGGAGACAGACAGAGAAATCCAGACCCCAGCCTGAGTGGGTTCCCTCTGTGATCTTAAGGGAAATTGTGCTTGATGCAGGGAGCTCCATCTGGAAATACTGGGTGTATCCATTTTTCTTCCAAGTGAACATCCCTCTCCAGTGTCAGTGGTGAGGATTCGGGCTCCTTGATTACTGGCCCAGAGTTGGGACATCACAGGCCTCACCTGCTTCATTCCCTTTGTATTCTGGATCCAACTAAAGACCTCCTGTGTCATCCGACAAGCATGGTACACCCAGACATCTTAGGTCTAAAATTAACTGCGTGGATTCTCCACTTCCTTTAATAGCAAGACACTCCAGGCTGTCTTACTCCATTTGCCACATTCTTTTATCCTCCTACAAAGGTTCCACAAGAAAAATTTACAGAAGTAAATGGAAAAAGACTGTTTTTCTAGTGGCCATTATGTCTGCTAAAAGATGATCAGAATTTCAAGCCCTTTCTTCTAAACCTTATTTGATTTTTCATAAGGGCAGGGTATCTTTACAAAATGATCCATCCTTCCTTCCTGAGGTGGTGTCAGAATCCAATATTAATCAAGGTATCAATCTTCCGGGAATATATGTTAAATTTGCTTGATGTTCATAGACAGTTACACTTTTACTTACATAGGACAAAAATTTGGGGGAAATCAGGTCAGTTGTCTCTTTTTCAGAATCTAATTTGTATAATCCAGTTACCAAAGTGACTTTAGCCAAATAGTTAACGAATTATATTTCAATTATATTTCATTTGTTTATCAAAAAGCAGGTTTGACTTTGCCAAAAACTTTAAAAGCTACCCAGGTCTACGGCGACCTCTTCTGGATAAAAACACTGATCTTCCATGGTTGATATTTGTGCAGCTGCAACTTGGGCTAACCCTCATACCTTTTTTGGTCATTACAAATTGGATCTGGTCTCTAGGGGAAAAGCAGCCCCTAAAAATATCCTCCTTAGAGTCCTCCCAGGATTGAGGTAGCTGGGGACTCTATCCCAACAGTTAAGGAATGAATCAAAATTAACACATCAGATAAAGAAGTTATGTTCTCATCATAATGTTCCATCTGTGTTTCCCATTTTCATTCTTCCTCAATTTCCCTCCCTCCAACTCCCTACCATTTGGCTTCTGGAAGCATCAGAAGATGCTAGAATACTGATATGTCTTCTTTTCATATTCATTAAAGTCAGCAAATGAGATTTCAGGTATGGTAGGGGACGAGTACATAATGGGTAGCAGAGGAGCTTGACAGATTTCAGTGTTCCAGAAGCTGTAAAAAGTGACCAAGTTGGATCTGAATCCAACAGTTGAGGAAGAATGAAAATGGACAACACGGATGGAATGTTATGGTGAGTACATAACTCCCTTTTCTTTTACTACCCATTGTCATAAATGTTTCTTATACAATAAAGAATACGTGGAAAGTAAGTGTGCATACTAAATATCAGCTGTTGGTTATTTGAAGCTAAAAGCTGGCAAATTTTGAATGGATTAAGATCCATCAGCCCAAATAAGGAGGAAGGCTGACACAACTATTAAATATTCCAAAGTAATTTCTTAATTTAAAAAAAATTGAAAATCATGATCCTGCAAATAACTTCTTTACTGACCTATCATTTAGAAGGTTTATAAATTTACAATTATAATCCAGTCCACTGTATGTTTGATGCATCTGTTCTTCAGAATTAGAACTCAGAAAGGCATTATGATTTCTGGCTTCTGACTGAGAGCAAAAAAAAGAATACTAAAATAAAAGTGGATCCTGCAAATATCACCAAGAAACAAGGAGCAGGAAGTAAGCAGTTTAACTTCAGATATCACTTGGAGGACATCCTTGAGCTAAGAAATAAAATTAGGTCATGATCAAGCCTGACACTATCCTAGTTGTGATTTAAGATGGAAGAGTCTTGATATGTACACCTTTGTGGGATTTGTGGCATTGCCTATTCCTGGTATTCCACAGACAAGGCTGTTACTGCACCACTAAAAAGGCAAGTAGTAGTTCTGATGCAGGAAAATGTTGAGGTAATGCCTTCCTCATTCTGATTTTTTTTCTGTACATCTGTATTACTGTAGACTCATGAGGTGACCCCATAGACAGTTATCCAAAGCATCACAATGTTTTCATGCAGCATAAGGGAGTACGTAGACTGTTAGATCTTTCTCCTGGCTGCCCCTCACTAACAATTTCACTCTTTCTCCTGGCTGCCCCTCACTAACAATTTCACTCTGTTCTGGAAGTCAGGTCACTAGCATTACAAAAAGGCACCATGCCATGCGTCTATGTCAGCCTAGTACACTGATTTTATTTCTACATAAAAGACTTTTCAGATAGCAGCTGAAACAGGGACTGCAGCAGACAACAGGAAAAGTACAGTTGTGTAAAATCTTACCATAAAGGTAGATGTCCTTGCCTTCTTTGTCATGAAGCCTGCCATCTTTCCAGTCTGCCAAAATCTACCATTGCTTTACGGTATGCTGAATGATACCTACACACTCCTCATGTAGTGCAGAGCATAAAGGCAATGTTCAGGTGTACCATCCTCAGAACTGCTTGCCCCAGTAGGAACAGCAGTCCAAGGAAAACCAAAAAGAACCTGCACATCCAGGCAGGAAAAAAGACTAGGAGGATGGAAGGAGGGAGTGAATACCGCAGCAGTGAAAGCAAGGACATCTAGTGCTATGGTAAGATTTTACACAACTGTACTATGCCCTTACATTCACCACTGCAGTACTCATTGCTTATGGGAGAGTGCCAAAGCTCAAGAAGCTTGGGAGGAGGAAGCAGCAGTAGAGCTTTCTAAGAAGCCATGAAGAATGGTATTAGCAAAACCAGCTCTAGCTCTGGAAATACCATCCAACTTTTAATGCTTGGTAAAGGTATGCACAGAGGTTCAGGTAGCTGCTTCAAGAATAAAATTAGTGTCTGAACCCTTGAAAAAAATCACCAGAAGAAGCCACAGCTCTAGTAGAATGAGCCTTTACAGAAGAAGGAAGGCTCTTGCCATGAAAAGTGTAACAAAAAGAAATAGCCCTTTGAAATCTAAGTAGAAATAGTTTTCTTGGAAACAGCCAATCCTAAAGACATAGGATAAAAGGAAATAAACAACTGATCAGATTTAGCTTTAGTCTTATCCAAATAAAATCTGAGCTATTTATGCACGTCTAAGGTATGCAGCACAATCTCACTGCCAGATTGCAGAAAGGGGAATAAAGTAGGCAAATTAATAGACTGGTTAAGTGACAACTCATTAACCACCTTAGGCATAAAATAAGGATTAGTACCCAAGGATACCCTGTCCTCATGAAATATCAAAATAGGTAGACAAGCCATAAGGGTGTGCAACTAGACACCCATCTGGCAGAAGTAAGACTTAACAAAAGAACTGTCTTCAAAGTACAATATTGCAAGGAAGCTGAAATAGCAGGCTCAAAAGGAACCTGAGTCAATTTCCCCAGAATGAAATAATATCCCAGGGAGGAAGAACTGGCTTCCTGAGAGGTCTAATATTAAGGATGCCTTTAAGAAATTACTTAGCCTCAAATCTAGAAGCTAATAGATTTGTTGTGAGCTGCAGATTTGGAATCTATTTCAAACTGATAAGTACACTTTTTGCAACTTAATTTGCACTGTGCTGTATTTATACACTTGCCTATTATTTATAGTGGTGCTTTATTGGTTCTGCCTCTTGTTGTCTCCGCTGTGTTTCTCCCACTTACCCTCCCTGTTCTTGTCTTGGTGTTAATCTTGGTGGCTTTGAAACTGCCCGCCCCTCTTGTAAGTTTGTATTTGGATACTCCTTCTGGGCCTATCTCATTTGCTCACTCAACTGAGAGCAGTGAGATCATATTCTGATTTCAGGCACTCCTACTGTGTACAAAGAGAGCATTTGAGAAGGACAACCCCTGTAGCCTCTTAATCCTGCTGTGTTCCCTCCCTCAAAATTTTTATATATATATATATATATATATATATATATATATATATATATATATATATATATATATATATTTCAGCTGCTCTTACTGTAACTGCATTAGTTGCTGTTCTGCGTGCTATCTGTTCAGTTGTTCTTACTCTGCACTTATTACTGCTTGTTAGTAGCCTTCTAATTTAATGCCTTCTGCACTTGTTTTTTAGTCATTTGTTAATTTAATTAAACTGTATTTGTCATAATATTGATACACCTGTGCTAGCCTGCACTGCATTTGAATTGTATTTACTGCTGTTTTAGCTGCTTTTCTGTAAGAAAAAAAAATCCTAGCTTGTTTCCTGCCTTTCCTGTAACTTGTCTAGTCCAGATACAGACTTGCTGTATCCAGGACTGTCTGTAAGCTCCTGAGCCACCCAAGCCTTTCTGTGTTGGAGGGAAGCCTTCTAGCTTATCAATGGGAGTGGTAAGCACTAGGTTGCCTATCTACAAGAGGAGGAGAGGTTTCTGGCCCAGAAAGTATAGTTTATTGGCCATTTGGGAAACTCTTCTATCTCTTTCAACCTTCTGATTCAAAAGCCTGTATTTGTGCTTACTTCCTGCCTTTCCTGTTACTAGTCTAGACCAGTCCAGGTACAGATTTGCTGTATCCAGGACTCTTTGTAAGCTTCTGAGCCCCCCCAAGCCTTTCTGAGTTGGAGGGAAGCCTTCTAGCTTATCAGTGGGAGTGGTAAGCATCAGGTAACCTATCTACCATGGGAAGAGTGGGTTTTGGCCCATAAATTGTAGTTTATTGGCCGTTTAGGCAGTTTTCCATCTCTTTCAACTTGCTGGCTTAAAAGCCTGCATTTGCACTTGTTCCCCACCTTTCCTGTAACTAGTCTAGTCCAGGTGCAGATTTGCTGTATCCAGGACTCTTTGTAAGCTTCTGAGCCCCCCAAGCCTTTCTGTGTTGGAGGGAAGCCTTCTAGCTTATCAATGGGAGTGGTATGCATTAGGTAGCCTATCTACCACAACAGGAGTGGTTCCTGGCCCAGAAATTGTAGCTACTGGCTGTTTGGGCAGTTTTTTCCCATCTCTTTCAACTTTCTGGTTTAAAAGCTGCACTTGCGCTGTTTCCCACCTTTCCTGTTACTGGCCTAGTCCAGATACAGAGTTGCTGTATCCAGGACTGTTGGTAAGCTTCTGAGCCCCGCAAGCCTTTCGGTGTTGGAGGGAAGCCTTCTAGCTTATCAGTGGGAGTGGTAAGCACTTGGTAGCCTACCACAAGAGGAGCGGTTCTGGCCCAGAAATTGTAGTTTATTGGCCGTTTGGGCAGTTTTTTCCATCTCTCTCAACTTTCTGGTTTTAAAGCCCATGTTTGCGCTTGATCCCCACCTTTTTCACGTAACTAGTCTAGTCCAGGTATAGATTTGCTGTATCCAGGACTGTTTGTAAGCTACTGAGCCCCCCAAGCCTTTGTGTTGGAGTGCAGCCTTCTAGCTTATCAGTGGGAGTGGTAAGTACTAGGTAGCCTGTCTACCACAAGAGGAGTGGTTCTTGGCCCAGGAATTGTAGTTTATTGATCATTCGGGAAGTTGTTCATCTCTTTCAATTGGTTTAAAAGACCACATCTGCACTTGTTTCCCATCTTTCCTGTAACTAACCTACTGGAAAGCACTAGAAAGCCTTAAACTGATACAAGCCTTCTAGCTTAAAAGAGAGACTTTGGAGTGATTGAGTTTTATGTATTTTCTTGCTGCACTTAACTGTTTTCCACCTAAACGGTGATTTTTCTAGCACTTATTGTGATTTAAACGCTTGTTTTTTTTCACATATTGTACTTGTTTGACTGCCTGCACTTTTAAAAAGTTGTTAACTGTTGTAGACTACACACTAAAGTGTGATAGCCTTTTCTGATTGCTTGTAGTTGTTTAAAGCTGTTTTAAGTGTACTTTTTACTGTTTTGACCTTATCTTTTCAAAAAAAAAAAATTTCTCGTTTCCCGGCTTTCTAAGCTAGTGTAGTCCAGTTTTCAAGCTAGTGCTGAATTCAGGGCTGTGTTACAAGTTTCTGAGTTGCCCATACCTTACTTGGATAGGGGGAAGTTTCTCTGTTCACCTGTGAGAGAGGGGAACTTTGAGCAGCCATCTGTCCCTGGAGGAGTGGTTCCAGCCCAGAAGTTAGTAGTTTAAAAACCGCGTTTGCACAGTTTTGTGCACCGGGCAGCACCGGTTAGCTAGGGTTAAATTATTCCCGTCTCCACTAAGTATCCTCTTCAGTTTTTCACTTGAAACTAGTCTAACTCTACACCTAAGCACTCAAAAAGCATCCTACAGTCCAGCACTTGCTCAGACCTAATAGCAAGCATTAATATACCCCGACATTTGACTGCCCAGCAGGGCAAGGCTCTTTATCCACCCCTCACCAACCAAGCGACTAAGCAGTTCACCCTACTATTCAGGCATGACCAAAGGGCAACTTCAGGTACTCTCTCCAGTCCAGCTGGTGAATCTGGGTATCCCGAGGCAATGTTACAACTGCCTCATGTACACAGACAGCTCTCTAATCCTAAAACAAAACACTAAAATATATGGGAGATGCAATTATACAGCCAAACTGGAGGCTAAGGTCTCTCCACCCAAGACTGGAACAGACAGTCATGAGGAGAAGGTTAACACTTGTATTGCACAACACCTCCAGCCTCACATAGACCTACTAAACCAGCACTAGCAAAAAAATACACATAAATAAATGAAATCATACTCGGAGGCTCTAAATAAAAACCTGCAAAAGCATCAGAGAGCTCCAAAGCAGACACCCACAAAACCTGCACCTCCTGTCACAAACCAGACAATACATAAAACACAAAATAAATGCGCCGCACAATCACAGCCCTTAAGGTGAAATAACATACCTAATACACTAGTAATAGGTGACTCAATAGTCAGGCACACTGACGCCCCACTCACTAGGCTGGACAAGGAGAAGGTTACTGTTAGCTGCCTATCGGGAGCCAGAATCCACCACATAACACAAGCACTCGGGTCACTCCAGAACAAGTACAGATATGACTCTGTCATTGTTCATGTTGGTGTGAATGACCTGAGATGTACCTCCCTGGACTACATGAAAAGAGACATGGAAGAGCTCTCCGATAATGTACCCCAGGTGGGTATGACCCTGACCCTGAGTAGCATCCTGCCCTCACCAAAAATGATACCTCAGTATAAAGAAAAAATTATCAATTTCAACAATTGGCTAAGCTTCTGATGTCATTCAAAGGGGATCCAGTGTCTGTCAGCCTGGGATGACATGCTCGACAAGCCGCATTGCTTCGCAAGAGACGGCTTGCACCTGTCACCCCTTGGCTTTCGAATACTGGCCAAGGCTCTTGCTGCCCCCATAGTGCCTTTTTTAGGCAAGGCTCAAAATTCAAACCCACCATAAACAGCACAAGTAAAAAAATGAGGGTTATGCTACTCAACGCCAGGAGTTTAAATCTCAAAATGCATGCGCTTGAAGCACTCCTAAGTATGGAAAACGTTGACATCTGTGCAGTAACTGAAACCTGGTTCAAGACTCCAGAGAGCACTCCAGCACTACTGGGCTACAACTCCTACCACACATTTTGGCCACAGAACACGGACTGAAACACAAAAGAAGGGGGTGTATCCATATTCATCAAGGTTACTCACTCCTACAGGTTAGTGGCGCAGCATGATACCTCTGAGATCATCCATGTGCAACTAACATCAGGCAAATCTGCAATGCAAATTGTGGCCTACTACAGATCACCCTCCATGACCCAGGACCTCCATTTCGCCTTTCTGGAGATGCTGGAAAACACGAAGGGCCTACTGAACACCCTGATATTGAGCAATTTCAATTACCCAACCATTAACTGGGAAAACTACTTGAGTAAAAAACTCCCAGGCTCAGCGCCTCCTGGAATTTATCAATTCAAATGCCCTGGATCAGCTGGTAAACTCCCCTACCAGAGGCCACAACATATTGGACCTGGTCATCACCAATATGGGCGACAGGTGTTCCGTACCGGAGGTCAACCTGTCACTGGTTAGATCAGACCATAAACTAATCACCCCGGATGCCCACACCCCACCACCACTCCCAACCAAGGAAACCACAGTGAAAAACTTTTCTAAAGCAAACTTCACCTTACTTAAGGCACAGGTGGTAAGTTTCACACCCCCCATGCTAAAGGATAACACTGCCCAAGATGCAGAATCCTTTACAATTGCACTCTATGAGCACCTACAAGGATGCATGGATTGTGCCATCCCTAGCATGACCAAGACTCACTCCCCTAAGAGAAGGAAACCAGTCTGGTGGACCCCTGCCATAAACAGGTTATACAACAGAAGGAGGAAACTAGTTCAGAAAAAAAAACAAATCCCAAGAAGGAAAGACTTCCCTGATCAGTATCAGTAAGAAACTAAGGTCCCTCATAAGATCATCCAAGGCTAACTTTGAAAGAAAACTAGCCAAGGATTCAAAAGATAACCACAAAGCCTACTTTAACTATGTCAAGAATCTAAGTGGCAACTCACAGATATGCTCTGAGCTAGTACAAAATATACTGAACCTACTGATATTGCCAACATCCTGGCAGATAAATTCAGTGCAGACTTCACCTCCCTCACACCTTCAAAAGGGCCCACAACAATACCGGAAAAGTGTAGTGTCCCGGAATTCACAGAAGCACAGGTGAAAACAGCCCTTTCAAAAGCCAAAAACACAGCATCAATGGGGCCAGATGGTGTCCCAGGCTGTGTCTTGCACGAACTACAGAATTAACTAACCCCTCACCTAAACATGCTGTTCAACCTCAGCCTCTCCACAGGCTACATGCCCACAGAATGGTGCACAGCAACGGTTATTCCACTCCACAAAGGAGGGGCCACAACTGACCCTGGTAACTATCGCCCCATAAACCTGACTAGCCTGGTCTGCAAGGCTATGGAGCGCATCATCATGGAACTCATTAACAAAGACATTGGGAACCTCCAAACACTTGACCTGACCTAGCTCGGTTTTGTTAAGGGCAGATCATGCCTACTAAACCTGGTTGACTTTTTCAACAGTCACCAAGGCCATAGACAAGGGAAAGGTGGTTCACACAGCCTACCTTGATCTCTCCAAAGTGTTTGACACCATTCCTCACTCGGGTATTATAGAAAAACTCACCAGTCTGAACATAAACCCCTACGTCACAAGATGGGCTGCCAACTGGCTTACAGACGGAACTCACACAGTAAGAATAGCGGGCTCCAGGTCCGACTCTAAACCAGTCACAAGTGGTGTCCCGCAAGGCTCGGTTCTGGAACCCCTACTGTTCAGCATATATTTCTCAGAAGTACAGGCAAACACTTGAGGACTATGGCTAACCAAGTTCGCCGATGACTGCAAATTGGCAGCCATAATTGATTCTCCGGCTGACACGGACATCCTTCAAAAAGGCTTTACTGAGACAGACACCTGGTGTCAAAGTCATGGCCTCAAGCTAAATGTCAAAAAATGCATAGTCATCCCGTTTGGGAAAAACAAAACACCCATGAATTACCACATAGGCGGCAGCCCCTTAATACAGAAGAGGTAATAAGAGATCTGGGGACCCAGGTAGATAGTAATCTCTCCTTTGACAATCATATTGCCAAAGTAGTTGGAAATCCTTCTATGTGGCCCATCTAATTACTAAGGGGTTCACATCTAGAAATAAGGAGGTTATAGTGCCCCTCTACTCATCAGACCCATCATAGAGTACAATGCCCCATTTGGGATGTACCTCACAAGACACTTCCAACAGCTGGAAAGACCCCAAAAGCACCTCACCAAGAGGATCACTGGCCTCAAACATATGCCCTATGCAGCCTGACTGAAAAAACTCCGGCTGTACTCAAGTGGCATATCGCTTACTCAGAGGTTCTCTCTGCCTGACTTACAAAGCCATGTCCAACTCAGAATTTATGGACATGCTCCACCTAAGATTCCTGTCACAGAGACTCCCCATGTTTTGGAACAAAATTCCTAACTACATTAGGCAGAGCCCCTCACTAACACTCTTCAAGAGAAGCCTTGACGAGTGGATGGGTAACAGAAAATACACCCCTGGGATCATTTCATTGGCTCTGCTTGACAGAGGCTCAGTTAATTAATCAATGGGGTGGTGAAAGCCGACTCACTCTGGCTAGGCTTAAAAATACCATCGGGCAGATAGCCTAGTACCTACCTATTATTTTATGGAAGGGAAACCCTGATACCCTTACATTGTTCATGCAGTATTTGAACAACAGTACTAGCTTTCTTTCTTTTACACACACTTGGTGTTCTGACACCATTAATTATTTAGATATTACTGTTGTCAAAACCCACAAGGAGTTTAAATCCAAGGTTTATTGTAAGGACACCTGGTGCAATAGTTATTTGCATTTTGACAGCTATCATCCTATATTTCAAAAGAAGTGCCTTGTTAAGGGACAGGCAGTTAGGATAGCTAGGATGACTTCTGATTTTGAAGAACTTAAAAATGAATTTTCCTTCTTGGGTAGTAAGTTTATTGAAAGGAATTACCCCTTAGACATGGTTTGTGACATTTTACGTGAAGTTTACGAAGAATGGGGTAAAAAATATAAGCCCTTGTTAGGTCAACCATTTGTTACATCAGGGTCTCAATTAAGAGATGTTAATAAATTTCAGGGTTCCTGTGTTACAGAGTTCACAACATTTTCTGATATTTTCTGATATTTTCACCAACATTATTAGTTCTAATTTGGTGTGTGTTGAAAAGTAATTAAGATCTTTTTGAAGTGGTAGGACCTAAACCCACATTCACCTTTAGGACAGGTAGGAATTTTAAAAAAAGTTTTGAACAGATTGATAATAGTGTTCAATTCATAAATAACAAAAATACTTTTCCGTGTGGTAGTTGCTCCCAATGTCCCCACATTTTTAGAGATCCGCACATTAGATTAAACAATGGGTTAAACAGTTTTGTTAGATTTTGCAAAGGTAACTGCAGAACTAAAATGCTTGTCTATTTAGCTGTCTGTGTTGGTTGTCCTGCATTTTTATGTAGGAAAGACCGAGAGACCATTTAGAGACAGAATATATGAACACCTGTATGACATCAGGACAGGCAAGGACAGTAGTGCACTGTTTAAACATTCAGAGGTTTGTGTTTCTTTTTCTGGTTTCAAGTTTGGCATTATTGAAGTTGTCAGGAATAATGCCAGAGGGGGTGATTGTAAAAATATTTTATTAAATAAAGAATTGAAGTAACTTAGGTTGAGAGCCAATATTCAACCTGGTCTTAATGAATATGTCAGTATCAAACCAGTCCTGCTAGCTAAAGCTGCTAAGGTTTGAAACTGTTTATTTTAGTCATGATTTATTTTTTATGTTCTTTTTTTGTTTCTGTTTTACAGTCATCAGACATAATTTTATTTTCATTATATATTTATACATGTTTTTTAAAAGTGCATATTGTAACATGTTTCTTTAAAAGTTTAATTGGATGATTTATGAGTTATTATACAAGTCCTTTGTAGCACCTGTGTTATTATGTATCTGATGAAGTCTTATTTAGACGAAAGCTCTTGTACATAAAGCTTTTTCGCCTTCTCTTGTGGTTGGATTCTTTTTTATTTCATTGTTATTCTGGTTTTCATATTTTGAGCTCTTTGGTTTTTGCCCTTGGATCCAAACCAGGACTGAGCAACTCACAAATAAGAGAGAACCAAACGAACATCCACAGTAAGTGGGTCCAGGTCACATGAAAGACACCAAACAACCTCTTCCATTTAGATAAGTAGGATTTCCCTAGTAGTAGGTTTCCTGGCCTCCTGCAGGACCTGCAGTACATCTTCAGAAAAAAGGTGTCTATGCAGGATCAAAACCCTATCACTCACATTGTCAGTTGAAGTTTGGACAGGTGGGGATGGATGAGAGATCCCTTATCTTGTGTGAGTAGATCCACCCTGTGAGATAACTTGTGATGATTGCCCTTGGCTATATGCAGAAGTAGAGGGAACCAGTGCAGTTGTGGCCAAAAGGGAGTCATGAATAGGATTTTGGGAGCATCCTGTTGAATCTTGAACAGAACTCACGGAATGAGAGGAAGGGGAGGGAATGCATAAAAAAATTCCCTTTCGAGAAAATGAGAGGGTGCCCACCTTCCATATCAGAGGACCTGGCTGGCACAAAAAGAAAGTTGTCTGTTCAGAGGGGAGGCAAAGAAGTACCCCACTGGTGAACAATGTCCAGAAACACATCTGTGTGAAGCATCCATTCATGGGATTGAGTGATGGACCTGCTCAGAGTGTCTGCCACAATGTTCTGATCTGAAGGAATATAAACTGCCTGAAGAGTCACTTGATACTTGACAGCCAGATCCCATACCAGAAGTGCCAGACAGCAAAGAAGGTAAGATCTTGTTGCCCCCTTTTTGTGATATACCACAAAAAAGAGGATGAAAGGCCTGAAGAGCCAGCATAGGAGCTCTCATCTCTTTGATGTTGATGTTCACCTTTTGCTGATGAGGCGACCACACTCCCCAAATCTTCAGGGAGCCAAGCATTGCTCCTCATCCCACATCTGAAGTTTCTGTGAACAGATCCTGAGAGGGAAGAGAAGGATGAAAAAGGAGCCCTGGATTCAGAGGCAACAGCTGAATCTACCACAGAAGTTTCTTCTTGAGACAGGGGTGAAGTGGAACTGTAAAGTCTAGAGGATGCACATGTTGAAGCCACACTGACTTCAGAAACCACTGGAACTTCCTCATGTGATGTCTGGCCAAAGGAAGCATCAGAATGGTATAAGCCATGAATCCCAGAGCTCTAAGAAACTCACTGGCTGTAATGGAGGCCAGGGGAAGAAGAGTTTGAAAGTAAGAAATGAGAGTTAAGACCTTTGGAGGAGGCAGGAATGCCAGCATTGGCACCATCTGAATCTTGCAAACCAGAAAAACATGATCCTGAGACGGAGTCAGGGAAGACATTTTGAAGTTTATCATGAACCCCAGACTTTGAAGAAGAGAAATGGTAAAATGAAGATTTTGCAAAAAGGACCTCTGGAGAGGATGCCTGAATCAGCAGGTTATCCAAGTAAGCAAATGCTTGGATCCCTTGAAGCCTGCAAAAAGCAATCATAGGAGTGAGGCATTTGGTGAACACCCTTAGGGCAGTAGAAAGGGCAAAGCACACAACTGAAAATGCCAGGAAGCAACAGAAAATGCAAAAACCTCCTGAAAAGAGGATGGATCGGAATATGAAGATAAGTATCCTTGAGATCCAGAGACACCAGAAAGGCCTGAGGTAACAAGACAGGAAAATGGTCTGAAGGGACAACATCCAAAAGGAAGGCACCTTCAGAAAAGTGTTTAGATGAGAGAGGTCTAGAATCAGTCTCCAACTACCATCTTTTCTGGACACTAGAAACATTCTTGAATAAAACCCCTTCCCTCTTTGGGACACAGGCACCTCTTGAAAAGTACCTTGAGACAAGACATCTCAAAGAACCTCTGGGAAAAAAGGAAGTTGTTCCTGAGAAGGCTGAGGAATGCCCATAAAAGGAGTATGGGAATTCCACACCATGAAGTACCCCTGACAAATGACTGAGAGAACCCAAGAATTCTGTGTGATTCGAAGCTGAATAGGAAGAGAAAGAAAAAGGTGAAGAGAAAGAGGAATGTGGCTGGGAACAGGTGAATAGTCAGACAGCACCTGGTTTGTCAGGAAAGGAAGACTAGAATTCCTGCAGTTTAAGTGGCCTTAGCAGGAGGAGCCTGTTTACCACCCTCTTTTCCTTTAGCAGGAGGACGAGATTGCCTATGGACAAAGGCTGGCTTCAAAGGGTAATTTCTCTGAAATTTAGGCACAGGAGAAATGAAGACATGTTTAAGCTTCTGTAAGGTCCTCCCCTTGTCCTGAAGAGACTTAAGCAAACTAGCAGCCACTCCCCAAACAAAAGTTGAGTATCCAGAGGAGCATCCAGCAACTTAGCCTTAATATCACTGGGTAAAGGTTGAAGCCTAAGCCAAGCATGCTTCAGTACTGAACCAAATGCAGTAGCCCTAGAAGAGACATTTTCTGCATCATAACTACATCTGATAGAATGATGAACTACTTGAGACGTAGCCCCTAGCAAGGGAAGAGCAAAATATTTACTCTCAGAGTCTGGAAGATCAGAAAAAAAACTGACAAGCCTGAGAAAGAAGAGCCAATACATACCTAGATATATGGGCCTGATAATCAATAGCCTTAAAAGCTATGGTAGCAGAAGTATAAAACTTCTTACCCAGCCTGTCCATGGTTCTGCTGTCCTTGTCAGAAGGCAGTAACTTGGATGAAGGAAGAAATTGAGATGGCTTATCAGAGGTTACTGACACCACAGAGGGGTCAGCAGCAGGATATTTGAACAAAAAGGAACAGTCCTCAGGCACCCTATAAAACCTATCAGACTTCTTGGGAGCAGGGGGCAGAGAATCAGGTGCTTTAGAGGCATTAGAAAAAAACACCAAGTAAAGCAGCCACAACAGGAGGAATAGCCACAGGTTTAGGAGATTGCATCTGCAGTAACTCACAGTACCTCCTATGGATATCCAAAACCTGAGCACAATCACACTTAAAAAATTCCATCATCCTAGACATTGTGTCCCCAAAGGAAATTTCCTCAGGAGTATCGGGACTCACAGTACATCTTATGGATATCCAAAACCTGAGCACAATCACACTTAAAAAATTCCATCATCCTAGACATTGTGTCCCCAAAGGAAATTTCCTCAGAAGGAGTATCTGGACTATTAGAGTCCTCCTCCTCAGACCCGTAGGCTAAAGGAGAAGGAATCTGGGTAAAATAAGTAAGGGATTCTTCATCAGAATCCAACTCTTCCTCAGAATAATTTAATTCCCTGGGCTTTTTAGGTGAAGAAGACCAAGTAGGAGCAGAAACCTAAACCCCTTAAGGAGGCCTTAATGACAGTAAAGCATTAAATAACCCCTGAGTAAAAGCCTGCTGTTCACTTTGTGGATCCCTAGGAGCAGAAGTAACATGTCTAGTTTTTCTTTCTTTTTTAAGGGGACATCCATCCTAGAAATCTGAGAGGGCCCTGACTCAGGATGGCATTCCACAACTGTAGTAGGAACTTCTCCCCGAAGAAACTGTGGAACCCCCCCAGACCCCTCAGAAACAATCAATTCTGGTTCCCCCTGAACACCCAAAACAGATGTCAGCAAAGCCTTGCTGGACATGCTGCCTGCCAAATCCTCGCCGACCTCCAACCCAAATGTGGCAGAGGAATCTGACAACACAACCAGGTGAGTCTCCGGGTTTGTAATAACCTCAGGAGAACCCCCTGGCAGAGGCTGGACAACAGAAGATTCCTGTCTTGCCTTTTTCACCTTCTTCTTCCCTGATGGCTGACCCTCAAGGCAGGAAGCGCCATCCATAATATCTTTAGCAAGCAGCTTAAGATGCTGGTTCTCAACATACAATGAAAGGGAGGAAAGCCTACTAGGAAGGGGAAAATGCCTGACAAATAGAACATGACGTATAGTCGTGGGAAGCATTAACCCCTCCCCCCAAACAGCCACCAAAAAAAAGAAGAAAAGAACAAAAACCCCAAGGGGTACTTATCTGGAACAACCAGGACTTCAGCAAACAGGAGGTCACTGAATGGCAATAAACGGAAAAAAACAGAAGCAGGCAAACAGACCAATGATTAAAAACAGCATTCGAACTGGCCGCAAAGAAGTTCTGAGGATGGTAGGCCTGAAAATCACCTTTATGTCCTACCCTACCTGAGAAGTGTGTAGGTGACGTTCATCTTACCTTAAAGCAATGGTAGACTTTCACAGACTGGCCAGATGAGCTTCACCGCAGGGCATAGCTGGCTCTAGGGCTAAGCCAACCGCAGGCGGCCAGGGCAGGCACCAGGGGCAGGGGGGTGCTTTATTATTATTTATTTGGTGTAGGTAGACCAGAATAGGGGCACCGAGTGCTGGGGGGGGCACTGTGGAACCCTTTTGCCTAGGGCACCAGTTGACCTAAGGCCGCTCCTGCCGCAGGGAATCCCGTAAGTAATTAACACTGCAGCAGTGAATGTAAGGACATCTTGTCTGGAAAAGACTACTTCTCTCTTTACTATTAAATGCATATAAAAGTTAGTAACTTTAAAATGTAATAAGATTATGTGGTTGTGATAAGTAAAACGGAAAAGCTGTAGAAAGTGGTTAAAGGTTCATTGGTCA
Organism: Protopterus annectens; assembly: GCF_019279795.1. Classification (NCBI taxonomy): domain Eukaryota; kingdom Metazoa; phylum Chordata; order Ceratodontiformes; family Protopteridae; genus Protopterus; species Protopterus annectens. The sequence continues at coordinate 833,616,963 of NC_056739.1, forward strand.
TGAAAACATTTTAACCCTTCATACTACTTAAAAATTGAAAATATGTAATAGACGGATTAGTGAATGATAAAATATGCTTCGAAGCAGAAATGCTTCATGAAAAGATTGCTTTTCTTTACACTTCCATCTGCTGACTGTGGAGAAGCAACAGACGTCAGTAATAGAAATGGAAGGAGAATTTTGAAAATTGAACACATTTAAGCAATGTAAGACAATAATGCCTGTATTTTTAAAATCGTCAGGCTAGGCTACTAACTTTAAAAGTTAAAGATGAAAGAAAGGTCCAGCTAAAATTAGTGAAATGGGTTTATTAACTCTCAAATCCAGCATAAATACCCAAAAAGACAGCTTACAAAAGGTGGGACTTTGAACATTAATGTTATTGTTCATCCTGCAAAGTGTATGGGGTAAGGACTACAGACCATGAAGACGAGACCAAAGCATGCTAACAATAATCACTGATTACGAATTGTATAGCATCTGTCCAATGGTGCTTTTATTAGGCCACTGAGGCTTCTCCGGGGGTTAGTACTAAGCAGCCCATAACCCAACACATTATCACTACTTAAATGCCCACGTTAGTAGAATTGGCTAGGTTTTAGAAACATTAAGTATTCTATCGTAACACTCTGGAAAAAAACTCAGTAAGTGATTTACAAAAGTATAATCAAATGTGGCATTGTTGATAATTGCGTCTTCCTTCGATCTAAAGTTAGTAAGTTGATAATTACAGACACGCACACAAACTACCTGTACTGCTGGACTAACCCCTTTATGTGAGGTTGTACACAATGTTAATGTTGATGGGCTTTAAAACCGCTGTATGACCACACGCACCTGTATATGTACATGCCGTCAGATTTAACAACTGTTATGCTGCCTCTTTTTTCTGAAAGGGTCTGATGTTAGTTAAACGTTTACAGGCCTGTGTCGAATATGTAATGATGTTGTGAACATTTTTCTAAAGCTGCACGTCAGTAGTGATACAAAAGTTTGATCCTTTAAAAATAAATCTGTATTATGCTGTTTCAATACGCTTTACAAACAAACCAGTGGGCATATACCAGGTATTGCCGTCCACCGGCTGCCTAATAGCCCGAAAGCAAGAGAGTAATTGGGGGCCCGGAATGTTAGGTGCAACAACGTCTTTTCTGTAATGGCTGAAGGCTAATAGTTCAATGAAATAAGCAGTTATTTCTTTTTTTTGGGGGGGGGGGTGGCTGTTAGGTTGTTACGGGCAAAGTAAGCGTGGGCTGAAAAAAATTATTGAAATAATATGCTAGAAGAGCAGAATATTTGCTCTCGGGACTGCGATGAGGGAAAAACGCATGATAATTTAGTCAAGGTAAGTGGAACCTGAGTTAATGGAAAGGAAAGCCAAGCCTGACAATGAGTTTTTGAGGTATTTTCACGAAACAAAACATTATGTTGCCAGACTTTGTTTTGCAAGTCTTTCTCTACAGCTTCTAGTTAGTGTGATTGTAACTGTAGACTTTAGGGATAGCAGACTGGACCCTTATGGATTAGCCTGCCCCTTTCTTAGCGCTCTATCGGGTTTAAACAACGTAGCGAGTTTCTGCATCTATTTTAACTTATCGGTTACCTCTTAAAGTGATTGTTATTTACATCTGCCAACGTAACCACCAACCCCCCCTCCATTGTATACAGACACAAAACACGTATATTTTCTCCCTTAGAAGGAATGATGAAACTACCATTTGATATACGTGCTCCAGTGATGCAGAATGTTTCGGTGGTAATTATTCAAGCTGTGAGTAAAAAGGGGTGTACTCCCAAACAGTGAAGACACCTCAAAAGCTAAGTAATTATATGGCATATGTTTCCGCCGATAAATCTGCATTACTTTACAAAAATCAGGATTCACTAACAACTGCCTCAAGGAAATTTACTTTCTGGATATACAAGTTATACCTAAAAAAACAAATAGATAAAATAATGACCAAGCGCCCTACTGTTTGAGTATCTGTGACTTAATTGTAGAAACAGACATTTTCTAACTTGCCGATAATTATTATGTTGTATCTGAAAAGTCTTATGTGATAAATGGCAAAACAGCTACGATTTTACAGCATTGGGCGTTTGTTTTGACAATGAAGAGGACCCCAATCATTTGCAGTAATGCGTAAAGGATGGTTGTCTGGTAAAAACTGTACTGCTGTCAAAAAAGAATCCCACTTTAGGCACGTGAAAAGGTAGCAAGTACACTTACTGCCAAAAGTAAAGAATGGTAACTGCGTAAAACCCTGCTAATGTCTCATTCAAGTTGAGTTATCACACATTCTCGATATACGCAGCTCCTTCTCTCATGCTTCACGCAGACTGAATAACTTAATAGCCCGCTGATTACCGCTTCAGACAAGACAGTAAACCAACCTCCCAGCATGATAGTAGGATATCAGATTGTGAGTGAGTGTTAATAAGGTGCAGGATACATACACACCTAACTATGGTCTTCCACACTTTCCGGTTAATGGTCCATTGATTTTTTTAGTCTGATGCATACCTCACCTGTTCAAGTTTCCACACAGTCCAGATTTTTTACCTTATATTTTTGGTGTGCCCCTCATTCTATTTGTGGTTTTCTGGCAAATCACAGAGGATTTCAATCCTTAAATAATGTCATATATTTGAGTTTCTGACTTCATATCCTTCACAAAACGCTGCAATACAAATCCTGTCATGCTAGCGACGTTCTAAATTTATAAGAGCAATAGTTAAAACCTGTCCCTATTTTTGGCCCTTTGCCCCCTCCCCCCATTATTTATTTTCAGGCTGTGTCGAGATTTATTGCCCTAATAGGTATGTCCTGATATATATTTTATTTCTGCGTTGTCCTATTTCAACGGTAATACTGAACACTCGTCGTTTTAAAATAAAATGTGAAGGGTTGCTTTGTTTTATAACGTTTTCCCTGTTTATTATGGTCGATCGGGATTAACTCCTTATACCTTTTCCTGTAACGTTTCTCCTGAAACGTCAGCTAAGGCCCTTGGCGACAACAAGATTGTCACAAATTGCATTTTTCCAGTGGAGAATAGACTATTCCCCCTTTTTTCCAAAAAAAGCTTCAACAATAAAGTTTTTTCACCCTTTCTAAACAGGTGCTACATTCTGTGCTTGATGGCAAATGTCTCATTTCAGCATGCTGTATCTGGAATACATTATTTTAATTGAGTCTATGGCGATTTACTTTCCTCTGAGATCCATCCCACGGTGCAATTAGGAACGTATTGGTGTGAGCTCATATGAATATTCAGGAGGGTGTCAATTAATTAGCAGACAGAGGGATCTCATTATGGTGTTCAGAACCCTTTTAGTGCTGAGCAAAATGAAGGAGGTGGGGAGGGGAGTTGATGCCAATATGCTAGATTAGTGAGTATTTTACAATGTACTCATTTAACTTAATTATCATAACACTTAGAAAGCTCTCTGATTGCATTAATTGAATCGCTCATTAATTTGCGTACAAAGAGGGTAAAAGTTTTATTACCATAACTTACTGCACACGTCTGCCTGTAAGGGAAATAAACTTCCCCCCTTATGTGCTATTAATTTAATGGGTTTAATTCAACGACATCATGATTTCAGATCTATGGGATTATTAAACTTTCCTCTTCACTTTAAGTGTTTTAAAAGTGTGCGGGTTTCTATTATGCAGTTATCAGGGACAGCACCTAAGTTCTAAACAGTGTCCAAAAGAAGAGCCACAGCACAAGAAAAGCTTGGGGTGTCCTGACCAGCTGTTTGATCCCCTTTAATTTTTAGTTATTTACGTGGGACTCCCTAGTCAACGGAGAGTTGTATTATTCAGTAATCACATTATTAACCTGTGATGATAGGTGTGTTGTGGAGTATAAAAATGCATGATGCCTTTTTTCTTTCACTTTGTTGTACCCCTCTGTGATAAATGATACCAGTAACACACAGACACTGCACTGCAGTACAACCATTGAAACTTAACTAGGGACTGTTAAGCGTTTAGTAACCACTACTTCCTGTGCAAAGATTAAACCGATTTATGGATACTCCTTAGTTAAGAACACAAACTTGTAAAGTTTTGCTAGAATGAAACAAGTCTTGCTCAACTTACCTTTTCTGGAAATACGTAAAGGACGCTTGCAATCATTGCTAAATTAATGTTGGTTTTATTTGCAGCTTTGGCGGTTTAATGCACATTAGTATTGAGAGAGTCTTTATTTCCTTATAGCGAAATCTGTTAAGAAACGTAACTGAGACAGCAGCCTTGTTAATGCAATGTTCAGTGATTCGGAAAATAATTCATAATGCAAATTTTTATCTCCAGTGATAAGGGAAAACTGCCGAAGTCGTTTCACAATTCATACACGTTTATTCTAACAAGCAGCGTAAATTTCTCTAGAACATGTTATACAAATATTATATTTGTTCTCACAAAGGGAACTGCTAAGTAGACCCTGAATTAATATGCATGTAAAATTAATTAGTTGTATTTCAGAATATCAAAATAAGTACCTGGGAAAAGCACACCTTCTGGGCATATTGAGCATATGCTGAAATTTTACTTAATTGACTGATTACATAAATTAGGCATTAATTTTACAATACATCAAGTATAAAAGACATCTCAATTAATTGTGCATAAATTAGTAGACATAGTAAAATAAAGTAAGAGGCCGGGAGGGTTCATCAAAATGTCGTCGAGATCTATAGGTACATGTAATGTGCAAACTGGATTACTCGTTTACTAGGTCAACGATTAACTGGAACATATGCAATAAGAAAAAAATAACTATATATTCCTAGTAGAGAATGAAGACCGCGACGAATGAAAAGGAAGAGACGAAGAAAGTGGGGACCCCACCTATAATGTAATGGTAGACGTAAACCCTAAAATATTTCTCACACTTGCCCCCCCCCCCCCATTTCCGCGGCCCAAATTAACGGGTTACTTGTTAGGTTGTCAGTTATAGATCAGCTCGAGGAAGGGGTTAATCGGAATAATTTCACTTTGCAATATGTGTGTTTGTGTAAATATATATATATATATATGTATGCATGTACAGTATGTCTAATATTACATTACCAGGCAAGCATTTATAAGGCAGGGTTTAGTATTCTTGCAAACACTGAGGCATAAATGAATATGCGCTTTGAGAATAGCCTGTAGTGAAATTGATATCTGTCAAAGGTTCATTTTGTCTAAGAACTATCGTTTGCTATTTTGGACAACAGGGGGAAAGACAATACAGATTATAGGTTAAACATATCTCATCTTGTGAAGGGAAGCGAAGGATTCAGCCATGCTAGAGCTAACTACTTACTGGCTGCAATGTCGAGGTATATAATATTTCAGAGCCACGAACTTCATCATATATAGCTTGAGAGAATAACTTACCACTCTCTCTTCCGCATTTCTTGTGAGATCAGAAATCTCCACTGGAAATTACTTGCCTCACTACTGGCCACAAAACCGATTTTACTGCCCTTTCAGTTAAATATATCTAACGCAGACTCACTCTTTGGAAGCATTTTATAGTGCACGTATATAATTTAAGGAGTTCTACACACTCATACGATATTAAACATTTCAAAAATATTCCTCGTTGTTTAGCAGTCATTTCCACCTTCTTGAACGTGCCTTTAACGGGGTGAAAAAGTAATATTGACCTAAGAATACAGTGTCTCTACAGTTTTTTACCCACTTGCAGGAATTTGACAAATGCATAGAAACTTTCATACTCCAGTCCTGTGGTTAGTGAAACTAATGTCCAGCACCCCCACACACACACACACAAATGAAAATAACTCAGACTTAGTACTACAAAATGCAAGTAAAATGAGATAGACATTCTACATGAAGTGTTTGTTAAAATAAATTCAAGCTTGAAAGTTGCACGGTCATTTATCAAATGCACGAGAAGGCTTGGATTGACAAGGACTAGTAAGGCTGACTTCATTTTATTTATAAGGTTTAATCCCCAAGATGTTCTAGTGAAATATTCATCTCCAAACCAAGCAGGTTTGAGGATGAATCCAAATTTTAGAAATCCAAACAGCCCCTTAATCAGATGCTCCAATATTGCTATTTATTTGACAAGTGCAGTGAGTTAGAAATTGTATGGTAGGTTTCTTCATTGTGTCCAGAGGACATACCGGCTGCAGTCTTGAAGTTGTACCGAAGTGAAAACGGGCAAAACAACTGGCATTCAAGCGACATGAAATAAAATAAAAATCAGTGGCTGTGCCATTAATTTGTACCTGTCTCTCAGAAGGAAACAGTACAATAAGCCAGTCAGTAATTATATTGCTTACAAATTGTAGACCGTCATTTATCAGTTTCCTACAGCTTCTTGCAGAAATATAAACTCCGTTATTTTTGACAAACACTTCATGTATATATATCTTGTATTCAGATATTACTAAGTACGTGCTCAGTATTCAGAAAAATGAGCGTATGACTTAGGAGACTGGATTTATCAGCTCTTTCATCTTTCCTCTTCTGGCAAATGTGCTTTGATTTGCCTGTTTTGTGTGTTTGCCAGCTGTTAGAGGTACTTGAGGGAGATGTTGACAAGTGGATAATTGTGGGCAGAACTAAAACAGACACTTTGTTTACAGATGAACATGATTAATTGAGAGTAAATAAAGCGAATCACTTACAAAGATTAACGCTAAATATGAGTTTTATTAAAAAAGTTTAATTACTTGAATATTAACTGCTATTCTTTACCATCATTCCGAAAACATAATTAATACAACAGATTTTTAAACGAATGACATCACCACCAGGATAGAGTTATTAGGAGCCGAACGGTATATCAGTTTTTCTTTGTACTCCCTGTGACATGGCCAGTAAGAGTGAAACTACCCCCTCTAGTTTGTATAGAGATGGATGAAGGTGAACAAGTAGTATAAAATATTTCCAGGTAAAGCCAATTTTTGTTTGCTTTCCAGTAATTACTTTCATAATCTACAGAGCTGTGGTGTTTGAAACATCAGGCGACCTTTTTGCTTCTTAATGAAACACAGAGTACAAACTAGACACTTTTTGGAAAACAACCTGTACTGGGTTTGGTAGCACCTTTGCAGTGAAAATTTGATAGCCAGCAGTCATTTTCGTATATACATATAGAAGAAAAAAAAAACACAGCTTCATCACTTAAAGAATTCACGTGCAGAGACCACCTGCTCTGCTTTCTTTATTAAAGCTAAGATATCCCAGCTGGTCTAGGAACAAATGTTTGTACTTTTATCTACCAGCTATAAAAAGCTGCATTTAGCAAAATCTAATTAATCACAAAAGTGAACACAGAAGATAACCTTTTCTGTACTGTTGTTATTCCTTTCCCTACTTCGAAGATAATATAAAGGGAATATTTGTAACTGTATTTAATTGTCCTACATTCCTCCATGTAGACCACCCTTAATTAATCATAAAACAAGGCCTTGTTCTAACACAGAAGAGATCAATAAATATTGTCATACTCTGAACAGAATCATTAGGTGCATAGACAGGAGAATACTGATTGCCAATGGGTGTATGCATACGGTTTAGGATTCCAAATATCAAATATGCCTTTTAATTATTTCTAGGTTGTTCTGCAAATAATACGTGGCAGAAAATCTCTTACTATATCTATCTCTCTATCTATTTATCTATCTATTTATTGCATCTCAGTTTTTAGATCAATATTGCAATTAGTTAAGTTAGCAGTAGTCAAGACTTAGAAATAAACTAAATTAAGCATATTTCCGGTTTAGTAATAAACAGAAAACATTTGTGTTGTTAATACAGTCGTGTGTGTTTTTCTGACTGTTTTAATGGTGAATCTATTCTCCGAGAACCCAGCAGGATTTGTTTTAAGTTGAGAGGAAATATATATATGGAAATGATGTAGTGCTTATTTATTTATGCAAATGGATAGACTACTAACTGTAGTGGTGTTTGATGGATGCCTATTACCTGCAGTATGTGTTGCAAATGGTGTATCATAAATAGGTGAGGGGCTGGAAGTGTTCAATGTTATGACACTGGTTGGGTTAGGATGGCATGAGTTTTATAGTAGTCACATACACTCAAGATTATGATGACAGTGGCAAGACAAGCTGAAATACTGGAGAAGATTATAATTTGGAGATATGTGTTAGAGATTTCTGAGGGAGACATTGAAATTGTTGGAAGAGTAAAGAATGATGCAAAACGAATTACACTACTGATTTTGCCTTGGTTCAAAAGTGAACTGATCAGCTCAGATATAATGATTAATGTGGTAGAAAAATGGAATCCATTTTCCATCAGTCGGTGGACTATCATCAGACACAAATAATATCTGTCCTTAAGAAATCACTAGTTACATAACTGTCAAAGAGTATAATGCAGTAAAGACATGTTTTGCTGACCTAAGGATATTGGCTTAAATCTCATAGCATGAAACAAATTAGGGAATGAGTCCACCAACAGATTACCTTGACAGCTAACCTGAGATATAATAATAATGCTGAACTCCCAGATGATTTGCATCGCTAAAACTGCATAACTTCTGATGATTTTTTACTTATTTGTTTACTGTGGCTGAGTAAAGTAGTTGTTTATTTGTGGGAATGGTATTTCTGTCACAAAATACACAGTTTTTAGACACTGTTTGTGTCTGTGAGTTGCCAGAGCTAGAAATTGCAACCGAGTGGTAGTGAGAACATACAAACAGCATCAGTTCATACAGCCAGATAATATAGCTCCTTTTAGTCTAACACAGCTATAGCCCACCTTCATGGCATACAGGGATGGAGCTCTGACTATGGCCCAGACAACCTGAGTTCGATTAGCACCTTAGGTGCATAATGATCAGAGTGGATGTGTGTCTTTTTGTCAACTTTCCTGCTTCTGCAAAATGGTTTTCTGCCTTTAATCTGATATACCTTTGGTAATGGGATAGGGATGAAATCACTCAACAGGTAGATATTAATAGATTAATACATAAAAATATTACATGCAGGAAAAAAATAAGAAATGCCATGCTGATCCACTAACAGAAAACACAAAAGAAACTGGAACACAAACATGATGTAATAACTTTTATTGGGCCAACACAGGTTTTATAATTACTTCAGCTTTCAAGCTGGCATAAGCCCTTCATGAGTTAAGTTACTGATGTTAGATACAGTGCTTATATATCCACTTTTGACTAGAACAGAAATTACATTATTAATTTTCATTTGAAAAAGCATGTGCAGCTTGGATGTTTTCTATTACTTTTCATCTCAGAAAAAGGAAATGTGTGTGTGACTGAGAGATGCAGTGTGTCTGTCTAAGATTCTGACAGATACCCCTGGAGAACAGCAGTACCAGACAAAGCTTTGTTATACTGTTAAACTGTCTGAACATTAAGGCCTTACTGACAGTTAAGTTTGTGGTTGCTATTGTCCAGAATAGAATGCTCTTTTTTGTGAAAATAAGTACTATTTTGTCATGAAAAAAACAAGCTAAAACACAAACCTCAGTAATCTTGACAATTACTGTTAATGTTCAGAGATGGCCAGTAGTTTGAATTCAGAGAAAATTCATCATAAAATCATGCATTATCAGAAAAAAAGCACATTTGTTACTATTTGGTATACCTTATCTGCATGCCCACTATTTATTGCTCATAGGTAAAAGTTCTTAAGTTCTGTACTGCTTCATAAAACCAATATCCAGGCTCAAATCACTGACTGGCAGATTGAATAATTAAATTAGCTTATAATTTTCATATTTCTCTTTTCCAAAGGTGTACAGAAATGTTCTTGAAAAAACATAACTATCATATCTGATACAAAAAGATCCAACTGGAAAAATGTGCTGCCACTTGTTTTGGCATTTTATTTGTAACTTTCTATGAGCATTCGTCTTAGTTCTGAGTGGCTGGCCTGTCTTTTCTACCTCTGGACACTTCCTGCATTTGATTGGATAAACCACATTTTTAGACATGCATGTAACAGACCCACTACTTTGAAACTTCATTCTTGTGAAATTATGTCTGAAGCCATACAAATAATCTAACATGTATTGCACAGTGGATGGTTCCAGGGTTTTTTGTCATTTGGACTATATTCTATTCTGACATTACATGCAGTGATGTAGCTATGGCTAGCTAGGGCATACAAGACAATCACCTGTAGTGCAGAATGGCAAATGTGTTGCTGCCATCTACTTGGCTCCAAGCCAGTTTGCTCTGTCAATCTGCCAGTAGAGTATTCCAGCCCTAGAGACAGAAGCAATAAAAATGGAGCATTGAGAGCAGGCTTAGAGTAGCTGATAGTCAGCGGGAGGGCACACATAGGAGTCAATAAATAAATAAATTAAATAAATAAAGAAAGAATGTAGGTCCTCAGATTAAAACAATAGTTGCCTATCCAACTTCTTAGGCTGAAGAAGTCACTGGTTTATGTTGTGTTTTCTGGCTGAATGCTACTAAAACTACGGCATGAAATACTGCAATATATTTTGCTGAATGTGCTCAGCATTCAAACGACATGGAGCTAACATCAGCCAAAACCTAAACATGTAGGATTTGATCAAGAGATAATATTTGCAATACCTGCAAAGGGAGAGCATTAAGTATGATTTACTACCTCCTAGTACATGCATGAGATCTATCAGATTTACCATCCAGGAGTAACCCACTCCAGGAATTCCAACTCTGGTATGTGTTACAGCTAGAGTAACTGCTTTTCTGCTATCACCACCATGTGCAACCTTTTGTAACATTAAAGGAGACATTGAACTTCCTGCAGTCCATAGTCTTTGTGGAAATTTGTTTCCCAATGCTTGCTTGTTTAAGTGCAATGAGTAAATAACTTAAAATGTCATGGAATTCCAGTTTAAATGTTTTAACTTGTAAACATTTATGTAGGCAACAGGGATTTGATGAGGGATGGGGAATTACAGTGGGATCCGAATGAAACCTCTCTCTGTAGTTATAGCTCTAGGTATTTGAGGTTTAGGAAAATGCAAAATAGTCATGATTTACATAGATCAGTGCTTTTGGATATAAATATCCCTAAAGGGTGTCCCAAGAAATAGCAAACAATTCACCACAAATTCACATAATTGTAATGCGAGAATTTTGAGCAGTTATTAGTCAATAATGATTGATGTTAAATTGTCTATCTTGCCTTCATTCTTGCTGGTTGGGTTCAGAGCCTATCCTCGGCTCTGACTTGGCCATCTTCAAAAGCTCAAGAGCTGCTTACTGGCTCGAGGCCACCCCCATCCCATGATGCCTGGCGCTAGATACCCAGATCTCATTTGCCGCTTCTGCTGCGAGGTTGTTCTGCTGGCTCAGGTCATATAAAACTTATTATTGCTATTTTTTTCTGTCATAAAAACTGTTAGTTTAGTGTAGAATTCCCTTTTTAGTTATAACTATTGTATTTTAGTGTTTTCTATCTGAATTCCTTCTCTATTTCAGAAACTCGTTTTAATTAGAGAGTTTCCCCTCCCCCTTTTCTAACCCTTTCCTTACCTCAAAAGGTTTCCGTTTAAGTTAGAGGATAACCTTTTCTGTCTTTCTCTCTTAAAAAAAATAAATAAATAATAATTAATAGTTGTTTATAGTATCTATTAGCGAGTTTAGTTATACTTCTGTAGTAGTAGTTATTGTGTTTGTGGTATTTTAACCTTAACATCTGTGTCTGGGTTTTTTCCTTGGTTTCTATTCAGGATGTCCAAGGATCCCAAGCCGTTCAGATTCAAGAAGTGTGACTCATGCTGTCAGAAGATGTCTCTGACAGATGGGCACACTTCTTGTGTTTATTGTCTGGGCGCCATGCACCTGCAGGACTCTTGCTCGATTTGCCACACATTTAGTCCAAGAGTCCTGCAGGAGTGCAAAAACAAGTTGATCCTGAGGGGTTTACTTAAGCCCCAAGATTCACCGGCTAAGGCTCAGCCAGTGAAATCTTCTAAGACACCTAAACCTTCGGCTCCTAGTTCGGAGCCGTCACTGGGTGAAATAGTACCATCTATCTCGGTTCTGGCTGGAACCAAGGTTTCTCTCTCCCAGTAGGCCCCGACACGTTCCTTGGAGCCATCTGGGAGTAGAAAAAGATCTAGGGCTCCTTCTCTGGAGTCGATACGTTCGGCTCCGAGATCATCTTTGCTCCAATCGGAGCATAGTCACCACTCATTCCACTCTTCTCGGTCCTCAAGACTTTCAGACCATGATGTGGAAAGAGTGGTCAGTAGACTGTTAAAATCGCAGGCCCTAGCAAAAATGTCGACCAGCCCCCCTCATCAGGGGTCGGCTCTGCGCACGTCTACAGATATTCCTCCTCTGACTCCTTTGAGCTCGGAGCCGGTGTTCATTGGGGTTCGAGTCGTGGAACCGTCAGCTCCGATACCTTGTCCTTCAGTTCCGTCGGCTCCGATCCCTTCCATGGTACCATCCCTGGAGGGATCTGGGTGCCGAGATGCCCTCGTCGGCTCCGAGGGGGCAAGTGGCATTGGACCCTTGTCCGACCCCTTTCTCCCCCTCGGGGCTTTGGTTCAGGTGAGCTCAGCTCCCACAGCAGTCTCGGAGCCATCCCTCTCAGTGCGGGGAGGGATTCCGATTTCTTCAGAACCGGAGCTCTCTCTGCATCTGGGCAGGGACACCTTCGAGGTGATGAGGAGTGTGCTGGCCCCGGAGTCAGCCCCACATTTGACCCCATCAGCTCCTCCTCCTATGGTGCCTGCATCAGCCTCTGCCCCTCTTCCAGACCCCAAGCATGGGGATCCAGCGCTCCAGGACACCCCTTTGGGTGTATCGTCCTCTTCTGAGGCCTCCCCTGATCATTCAGAGGAGCCACCTCGTAAGAGAAAATGCAAGAGGAAGCATGTTGACTCCCCTGAGTCTGTCACCTCAGATACCAACTTGGAGGATTCGGAAGGGTCCCCTAGATCCCCCTCTGAAGATGTCTCCTTTTCAGACATCCTTGAGATGCTTAGGCAGAAGGGGAACTGGACTACCCTAGCCCCTTCTGAGGATGAGTCGGTATTCCTGGATGCGTTTGGCTCCCGACCTTCCACCTCCTGGGTGTCTCCACCCTTCAACCCACTGATGTCTGTCATGGCTCAAAGGGCGTGGTTGGCTCCAGATTCCGTGGAACCAACCCCTAGGAGATCTGCTAAATTCATAACAGCTCCAGAGGACAAACAATTTTTGATGAAGGGCATCCCTGTTGATGCCATGGTTGTTGCAGTGGCCATGAAAAAAGAGTTATCTGAAACTTCTTCATCTTCCTAATAAGGAGTCTAGGACGATGGACCAATACGGGAAGTGGATGTTCGCTTTAGCGACCTTCTCCATGAGGTCCTTGAATTATTTGTGCCACTTCACCCATCTTCAGAGGGATCTCCTTAAAGAGCTTGGAGATACCCTCCAAGATCCATCAGCTAAGGGGGCTCAGGTTAAGATGGCTTCCCAGCTGGCGACTCTAAATTCAGTGATGAACTCCTCCATGAGGCTCATATCTTATGCCGCCGATGGTGTGAGTAGAGCTGCAGGCACAGGCGTTGCCCTGAGGAGGCACGCTTGGATGCTTCTATGTAACTTTGCGGATCCTTTCAGAGCGTCTTTCACCAATACCCTCTTTGATGGATCCACTCTTTTTGGATCACAGGTGAAGGATACCCTTACCAGGTGTGAGCAGGAAGGCAAGACACTCTCTGCCGTGGAAGTCCATTTTTCCACTCCATCCAGACCCTATCCCAAAAGTCAGAAGAGTGGAAAGATGTGGTTCTGGAAATCCCAGGGAGCCTTGCTGGACACACATGGTGAGTTCCCGTCCAGGGGCAGAGGAGGGAACAATAACAGATGGTGCCCCCGTGGCAGAGGGAGGCCGCAAAACCAGGGCAGCAGAGAATCCTTCTCTGACAAGCCCTTTCAGCATCCCTGAAGGGTTGCCCGGCTGCCCACCTCTGGCAGCAGTCATGGGAAGATTATCACTGTACCCAAAAGCCTGGCAAGAGAACTCGAGACAAGTGGGTACAGTCCCTTACATCCGGAGGCTACAAAATTCCTTTCCTGCACCCTCCCTTACTGTCAAGCAAGTCCCTTCCCAATGTACCACCCAGTCTAAGGGATCAAGCAGTCCAAGAAATTTCAAAACTGCTAAGAAAGAGAGTCATCCAGGAAGTCCCAGCAGACCAGCTAGGATCCAGAACTTACTCAAGGTTCTTTTTGGTAGCAAAAAGGCAGGGGACTGGAGACCCATTTTGGATCTCAGCAGACTAAACAAGTCTGTTCGAAGAACCAAGTTTCGGATGGTCACGCTACAGTCCATTCTACCCTTTTTGGGTCAGGACAATTGGATGTGCTGTATAGATCTTCAGGATGTGTATTACCACATCAAAATGGACAAACGTTCCAGAAGATTCCTTCACTTCTGGCTGGGAGCCAGTCATTATCAATTCAGAGCTCTGCCCTTTGGTCTCAACGCAGCACCCAAGGTGTTCACCAAATGTATGGCAGTAGTTACCGCTCATCTCAGATGGTTAGGATTCCAGGTGTTTCCATATCTAGATGACTGGCTCCTCACTGCTTCCACCAGGCATCAACTTCTGCTAGCCAGAGACTATACTATCCAGACTTGCTCCAGGCTAGGTATCGCAATAAATTTCAAAAAATCTGCATTGTCGCCCTGTCAGTCTATAACCTTTATAGGCGCAAATTTAAATACAAAAGACATGTTGGCGAGCCTCCCACCAGACAGAATGCAAGTAATTCGCCAACATGTGCAGGTCTTATTAGCATGCAGAAGAATTCAAGCCAGGTTCATCCTCCAATCTCTAGGTCTCATGGCAGCAGCAATCATGCTCGTTCCTCTAGCTCGTTATCACATGAGGATTCTCCAGTGGCTTCTCTTCACCCAATGGTCCTTCCAGCAGCTTCCTATGTCTCACATGATTATGATCACAGAAGCATGCAAAAAGCACCTTGCATGTTGGATGGTCTCCACATCAGTGCCTCAAGGCAGACCCTTTGTCCCATCACCTCCAGTTGCTACGGTAACCACGGATGCCTCCCTGATCGGGTGGGGGTGGCATTATCAGGGCAGGACAGTCCAAGGCATCTGGCAACCTCACGAGTACCATCTGCATATAAACGTCTTGGAGATGAGGGCTGTGCTTCTAGTGCTGCAAGCTCTTCAGGACTCGCTTCCTACTGGGACCATTGCAATTCAAACCGACAATATGTCGGTAGTATGGTACATCAACAAGCAGGGCGGAACCAGGTCCTATCCCCTATGTCAAGAAGCACTCAGACTCTGGCAGTGGGTGATCTCTTCCCAATGGTTTCTGATTGCAACGCACATCCCTGGGAAGTCCAACATCATAGCAGACAGGCTCAGCAGAGCAATTCTCATGCCTCACGAGTGGTCTCTGAATCAGGTAGTTGCGGACCAAATCTTCCGCAAATGGGGTCAACCCTGCTGCGACCTTTTTGCAACTCCCTCCAACAGCAAGTGCAGCAATTTCTTCTCTCTCCTTCCACTTCCCAGACATTCCCCCAGAGACGCTCTAGTCCATGATTGGCCTCAGGGACTTCTTTATGCATTCCCTCTATTTCCCTTAATTCCCAAGATAATACAAAAAGCTACCGCATTGGGTTGCAAAATGATCCTCATTGCTCCATACTGGCCTCGACAGATATGGTTCCCATTCCTGCATCATCATCTTCTCGAGCAGCCTTGGACTCTGGACCTAGTTCCAGACCTCCTGATCCATCAACCGGGTGGGCTGCATCAATCCCTGCAATCTCTCCAGCTCACTGCTTGGTTGCTCCACTTCCGACATTAGCCAGGCTTCCTGATATCTCCTCGGTACGCAAAATTATCTTATCATCGCACAAGTCTACCACTAGAAAAACTTATGCTAGTAAGTGGAAACGTTTTTCTTCCTGGGCAGAGGCCAAGAGTATAGACCCTTTTTCAGCCCCTGTAAACCATATTTTGGAATTTCTTGTGGAACTCTTTCATGCTGGTTCTGCTTCCGCTACAATTAGAGTTCAGTTAGCTGCAATCTCAAATTTTCACATTGGCATGTCGGAAAATAATATCATGTCTCATAAGCTATGTAAAGCCTTTCTCAAAGGGACCACCCTGCTCAGGCCCCCAGTGAGAGATCCTCCCCCTCCGTGGGATCTAAATTTGATTTTAGCTTCTCTAATTTTGCCCCCCTTCAAACCTGCAGCATCCTGTTCCTTGAAGTTTTTATCTCTTTCTGGTAGCTATTACTTCAGCCAGAAGAGTTTCGGAACTTCAGGCTCTTTGTACCCGTCCTCCGTACCTAGTGTTCCACAATGACAGGGTTACTCTCAGGACTAACCCTTCCTTCCTTCCTAAGGTTTCTTTAGAAAGTAACTTGAATCAGTCCATAGACCTTCCTGTGTTTTTTCCCAACCACTCCAACAGGGCAGAATATAAATTGCATCAATTAGATGTTCATAGGCAACTATGCTTTTATTTGCACAGAACTAAGGATATCAGGAAGTCGGACCAACTTTTTCTCTCTTATGCTCAGGGTAAACAAGGCCTTCCAGTCTCAAAAGTAACCTTATCTAGGTGGTTGACTAAGATTATCACATTTATCTATCAACTGAGGAACAAAGAGTTGCCTGTCAAACCAAAAGGTCATTCCACCAGAGCTTTAGCCACTTCTGTCGCCTTTCAGGCTAGGTTGCCCATGGAATCTATTTGTTCAGCTGCTACGTGGGCCAACCCACATACTTTCATTTCACATTATAAAGTGGATGTGGTCTCCAGAAGCAGAGCTGATTTTGGTTCCACGGTTCTGAAGAGTTTGTTCCGATGAGCCACCCAGGTTTTTAGGTGCTAGGGATGCTGGTCCCAACCAGCAAGAATGAAGGCGAGATAGACAACTTAACATAAAGAAGTTATGTACCTACCATAACGTTCCATGTTAGTTGTCTTCTTCTCGCCTTCTTTCTTGCGTCCCACCCTCCATCCCCCTATCCTAGTGGACCGAGAAGAGTTCTTTATGGTTTTTCATTGGCTGAGTCTTCTCTGGCTGTTCCTCTCTGCCTAGTAGCCTCACTGGTAGGCTTTATATATTATAGGATAGGATTCTTTCCTTTTTACATTGGCAGTTAGACTTACCAAACAAGATCTGGGTATCTAGTGCCAGGCATCATGGGATAGGGGATGGTCTTGAGCCAGTAAGCAGCTCTCGAGCTTTGGAAGATGGCCGAGTCAGAGCCAAGGATCAGCTCCGAACCCAACCAGCAAGAAAGAGAGCGAGAAGAAGACAACTAACATGGAACGTTATGGTAGGTACATAACTTCTTTTTCTGAAGACTGCAATCTCTACTACTTCACATAATCACCTACAAGATCGTAACCAGAGAGGAAAAATTTTTTTTTTTTTTTTGTGCAAAATAAAATACATTCGTTCATTTGCTTTCTCACTTTTGCCAAGTTTTGAGGAATAAATTCAAAATAGTGTTCAAAATTTTCCAGTTTGACCACTGAAATCTGCAGAAAACATGACTTCCATCTCTGAATAACAAACTGCTATGTAATCATAGATGAAGGACACACTTTGCATGCTCCTAGAGCTTTATGGCTAGGCTTTTGTAGATGTGCTGCTAATTCAAATTTATAGAATAGGAGCAAAGAAGTACTTTATCAGAAGTGAACCAAATTTCACCAGCTAACATTCACCTAAAGCCAAATGGCAACACAAATTGCCATAATGTTTGGCATCATTTTATGCAGAAAATTTTTAGAATTTGCTTGGAAATGGAATCATTTCTCTTTTGGTGAAATCTTCCAAAACCTTTAGTTTAACTGAAGAGAATATGTAAAAGAGACAAACTTCATTGTGAGGATTTGGAAGATGGCAGTTCCTAATGCTACTAGATGCATTTTTGGGAAACAATGTTGTTCAAGGTTTGATAAACAGTGTTTGTCAATTCTGATGAAGCATATTTTTGTTGAACTCTCGCCATCACTAATATGTTTGCATTTATATTTTATATAACTTGCTTCTAGTGAAAATTTAGAATTTTACCTAAATTATATTAAGCAGGTGGTCATAGCACTGGTGGAGTCTTTTACATTTTCAGTATATCTTATCTAGTACTCTGACACATAAATAAAAAACTGTGAAAATCTTTACTTTATAACCAATTATTGAGGGGATAACCATGACAAATGCCAAACATACACCTGGGCTGTATATATATATATATATATATATATATATATATATATATATATATATATATATATATAGTTCCCCTAAAGCCTATAAAGCTAAAAGCCAAAATAAAAAAAAAAAAAAAAAAAAAAATCTCAAAAAAATAAAAAAAAAATAAAAAAAAAAAAAAACATGCTGCTTCATTTGTCAGTGTTGTTTTGTTAGGTTATGGGGGTGGTGTCATGCTGTCATTGTGAATGCGTTATTTTGTTTTATGTTAGACTGAAGTGTGTTGGGTTAGTAAGAGGTTTAGGTGCACAGCGTTAGCAAAAGAATTTGGGTAGGGGTTAGGAGGGGGGAGAGGTTGGTTAGTTAGGCAGTGGTGGTGTGCGTAGAGATAGTACCTTTAGGGTTAGGGTTAGGTCAGGGTCAGTTGGTAGATATTAGTGTCTTTATAGTGACATATTAGCATTATATATATATATATATATATATATATATATATATCAGCATGTTCATATGATAGCCAAGTGTGTTTTAAATGGAATATGCAATGCAACCTAATTTGTAAGTTTAGATTTGTCCAATTAAGCTCACAATAAAAAATTTTGTTGGTTTTGTTTTCCATCAGGTTTTCAGGTTTACTGAGTTCGTAATTATTATTTGCAAAATGTATAACAAGTGGTTAGCTTTACAAACAAAAATGAAGAATAAGAGCCTAAGACCACAAGATGATGTACATAAGCACTTTCGTTTACTAAAATACAGCAAACGTCTTCAGACAGAAAATTTAATACAATAGACAACTTAAATACTGTGCAAATATGATATCATCACGCACATGGACAAAACCTGCCCACATTTAAACTGACAACAGCCAAAAAGTGAAACATCACAAATAAATTTCATCAAATACATTAAACTCATCAATTAATCCAAGTTATTCTCATTAAAACAGTATCATGCTTAATTATATTACATTGCATATAATTATAATAATTTAAAAATATATATTAAAAAAAATATATATATATATCAAAAATATGTCACACACATGCACACAGCATTTTAAAAAACCACCAAGCAAGGAACATCAAAAATAAATATAGGGAATGTTATTAAATACATCATCTCAGCAAAGATTTCAATTTAAGCATACATTTAATAGATAAGCTATCATTGAGCCCTGGGGGTGTATGGGCATTAAGCCTAAGCTGTCAGGCTAATTCTTCTTCATCTAATCTTAGAGATGTAGGCCCCCATCATTATCTATTACCCTGTTGATGGCTAAAAACAGGAATTCATGGGTGGGGTTCAAACTCACATGCCTAGCATTCTGGAGAACAAAATACTCACCAGTGCTGATCAGGAACTGTACGATCAGAGAAGTAAAATATAAATATGACCGTGTGCATTGTTAACAATAAACATAACTATCTCACTTACCAGTATCTCTACAAAATTACATACCATGCTTCTCTTAAATATTACTGCATCCTTAATCTTCCTTTCTTATCTTACAAATTACCACACATCTCTCAATCTTACACACATTTCTTCCATTATCTGCTTCACCTCTAACTATTCAAATCACCCCACTTCATCATTAATCACTTCCATTATATACAATGACTCACCTAATCATTTTACTTCAAATTTAAGTTACTGAACTCTCACACCTACCTCACTGAAATAAAATCAACTCTTAAACTTAAACCAAAACAAGCGTACCAAATTTACCCTGACTCCTCCCTCAGTAGCCTGTAAAACTCTTCCCAAGTTGAACGTTCCTTCTTACCCAGCCCACCCATCTTCTTGCAAAGCATGGACCACACTACCATCACCAAAGCCATCAAAACCCAACCTAACCTCCTCAAATTCATCCAAACAGCTTAAATTTATTTCCTTAAATACTCATAACATCTATAATAAAATTTCACAACTCCATGCTTGGATCTCCTGCAATAAACCAGGTATTCTTGCCATAACTGAAACATGGCTAAAACCTGATATACTCAACTCCAAAATCTAATTGCCTGGTTATAACATCATTAGGGCTGATAAAACTAAAAAAAAAAAAGTAGTACAGTAGCTTTACTATACCCTGACCATATTGAAATCCTGCCCTATAATAAAACTGTTCCCAAATTACATGTCAGACTCGTCTCCCATCTTCAACTAAATAACCATAAACAAGTACATATTACAGTACTCTTTATTCTCCCAGACAATAATGCTACAACCCTGAAAAACATCTTAAACTGGATTTCACATACAATTTCTAATGAAAAGATAATCCTAGGTGAGACATTAATTTCAGCTGGCAGATTATCTCTGCAAAATACCCATCAACTAGCCTCAACCTCTATGGCTTGACTCACCTCATCTCCTCCCCCACATTATAACTATCCCAAAAACTCTGGCTCAGTTCTTGACTGGATATTGGTGTTTGATTCCACTAAGTATGTCTCCAGCGATGCCCCTTCTGATTTCCACATTGATCACCTCCCTGTATATGCAAACAGACTCAGTATTAATGATGTCAAACAATATTTACATAGAATTTCCTGTAACCTCACATAATTTTAACCTTGTTACATTTACTAGAATCATAAGCTCCTATAACTGGTCTGTTGTGAAAAATATTGCACTCCGTGAAGTGATATACAGATTTAACACACTTTTCCTGAAAACCCTTAATAGTCTGGGTCCAGCTAGAACAAAACAAGTAAAGAATAACTACAATCCCAAAGACCAAGGGGGAACAGGTGCCCTTTTTTGGTGGAGGTGTGGGGAGAAAAGCTCCAAAGTAACAAATTTAATGCAATGAATATTTATAGTAACACATTTTATAATGCATTTTCAGTGAATACATAGCATAGTAGTCAGTGTAATAATTTTTTATTGATATTCACAAACATTAATATATAAGAATTATGTTGAGAATTTACAGTTAGAAGAGTGGTGTATAAAATAGATTGGCATGATTTTAAGAAATACATTAGAGTAAGATATTAGAGGGGATAAGAAAGTTTGTGTTAACAGAGAAGTAGCGATTGAATAGTAATTTGGTTGTGGTAATTAGAAGTAGGTATAGTAGTTTATGTACAACAATAAATATTAGGATGGTATAAGCAAGTTAAGTGATTTAGTGCTTTGAACAGAGGTATAAGAAGGCGATAAAGGATGTTAGGAGAAGCTATGTATCAGATGAGGAACAGAGAAAAAACCAGGAGGCGGAGAGGAAGTCTTTTTGTAATGGTTTGAAAAGATAAAGGTGTGAGATAGGCCTGACTGATATAAGACTTTTATTCCAAGTTCTAGCTACATTATTTGAATAGAGACTGATCTTAGCAGCCCTTTCTGGTTGGTAGATGGCAATTAGTTGTTTATCATTTGGCCAAATGGTATGGTTGGGTAGATAGAATAGGAATATGGGGCTAATTGCTTGTCAGGCATTTGGGGGGTATACATTATTTTGTGGGTTAAGAAGAGCTGGTTATAAGATAGGTGATAAAGAAGTTCGAGCCAGTTAAATGTTTTTAGTGCTAAACAGTGGTGGGTCTGGTAATATTTTTTGCAAACAAGTTTGGCAACTTTGTTGTAGCATTGTTCAACTTTAGAACTAAGTAAGATTTGTAAGTTGGTCATGATAGTGGCTCCATATAAGGGAGATGGTAAGAGGTAAGTGGTAACTAGAGTAACCTAGGCAGAGATTGTAAGAGATTTCCTTATTCTATAAAGGGTACTTAGTTTTGGTGGGTTTTCTTGATGCTCTTGTGGATTTGTAAATCAAATTTAAGATTGTCATAGACTACCATGCCAAGTAGTTTTGTATGTTTGTCATAGACTACCATGCCAAGTAGTTTTGTATGTGAGCTAACCCCAATCATTGTATTTTTTAAAAAATCCATTTTAAAGTTGTTTTTTTATGGAAATTGGATTTTGTAAGAAGAAGTAATTTACTTTTTTTAATTTGCGGATTTAGTAGTAGGTGATTATCCTGTAGCCAAATTTCAATGGAGTTAAAGGCTTCTTGATTAATTCGCTGAAAATGTATGAGGTTATCTGAAGTGCATAATAGAGGAGCGCTTTCTGTGTGGAGTCTGCATGTTCTCCCCGTGGTCGAGTAGCGTTCGAAAGACATGCTTGAATGGGCATGACTTCGTTGAAGGTTGGGTGTCAGGCCAGCAACTCGACACCGTAAAAATCTACTGTCAATCATTAGCAGACCAAAGTTCCGCTGTGGTGACCCCTAACCGGGAAAAGCTGAAAGAAAAACATAACAGGGTAGAATCACAAGTATACTGTATGCAGGAAGTTCACTGAGAGGATGTATGCAGATTTAGTCAATATATTGAAGAGTAGAGGGACGAGAATGGAGACCTGTTGCATGCCAGTATTGACAGGAAAGAAGAAAAGACGGAAAGCCATTTAACAGACTAGTATCTATCAGTTAAATGGTTGTTAAACCATAATAGTGTAGATTGTGACAGCCCTAGGGAAAACCGTTGAAAAATGAGTTTTTGGTTAAATATTCGATCAAAAGCTTTAGAGAGATCAGGAAATACAAAGGAAATGAGTTTGCCATTGTCTGTGGCTTTGTTAATAATATCTGTAAAGGTTAATAAGGCTGTAGAAGTGCTATGGGACATGTCTAAAACCATGCTGTGTGGCAGTCAGAAGCTTTTAATGAAGGATGTGTTCAAATAGTTGTCTGTGAATGCACCTCTCCAGATTTTTTGACAAAGGGGATAATATGACAATAGATCTGAAACTGGTTATATCATATTAGGTTCCTCCTTTATGAAGGGGAATGACAAATATTTCCATAGAGAATGAATGCATGACTCCTTGATAGATCTATTAATTAGGACAGACACAGGATAGGCTATGGAACTGGCAGATAGTTTGAGGTCTTCTGGTGGAAAAACAGGGTTTCAATTTCATGTAGGAGGTCTGAATGGGTTTTACAGTGAAACAGGCGGGGTTTGTTGTCTGAGGAGAGGGCATGTCAAGATTGTTAGGTGGAAAATCTTTAGTAAGGTCTTTAATGCTTTCTATAAAATGTGTGTTAAATTAAGCAGCTATTTCAGAGGGAGTTTTATTTGGGGCAGGATTAGAAGTGGTGGCTGTTTCAGGGCGGAGCATATTATTAATAAACACCAGAATTTTTTAGGGATGGAATACTATTTTAGTAAGGGGTTAATGTAGCAGATTTTCTTGTCTGCATTAATCTGTCTTTTAGTACAGTTACACAATTCTTTAAGTGCTGTAGATTTTGGAGAGATCTGTGATGTAACCATTCTTTTCAAGCCCTATCTCTTTCATCCATTAGGTGCCTGCTGTGAGTGGATAACCAAGGAACATGGTTATTCTTTACTCATTTTATTGAAGTTGGAGCCAGACAATTGAGGGTTTTCTAGAAAGTGTGTTTAAATTTGTGTACAACTGTGTGTGTATTATTGTGCCTGGGGTATGTCTATATGTAATAGATTCATAATGTGTGTGTATGTCTTTAAGAGGGGAGGGAACTAGGTGGAGTTCAGGGTGAAGAATAGGTTCTATAAATGTAATACCATGAGGTGTGGCTGGGGAACTGAGGTGGAAGGGGAGCATAGCAGGAAAGGGCCCCATCACCTGCAGGGGGAGTCATTATCTGTTATATTTTCAGTGGAACAATAATATATAATAGGAACGGTAGTCTAAAAAATGCTATGGAAGCACAAAGGTTATGCTAGTCTATCAGACTGCAGTTACTAGAGATGTTTTGAAGGAGTAAAGTACTGCAAAACACTATGAATCTACAGGTGGGTTATCCTCAGACAGGTACAGCTTCACAGCAAACAAGCTAAGTGAAGGAAAGTTTGCAGGGAGGAAAGGAACAAAATAAATCTGTCTGAAAGAGCAGGAGAAAGAGTATAACCAGTTTCATGAAGGGGAGTTAAAGGCCTACTAATCATGTAATAAGAATTGTTTAAGGTTGTAAGCATGGATTTTGTGATATGACACTACTGCCGCTGTGGTGCAGCGGTAGCGTTGTTGCCTCACAGCAAGAGGTTCTCCCTTTCGATTCTTGGCTGGTGTGTGGGGAGTGCCTTCTGTGTGGAGTCTGCATGTCCTCCCCATGGTCAAGTGGTGTTCCAAAAGACATGCGTGAATGGGCGTGCCTTTGTTGAAGGTTGGGCGTCGAGCTGCCAACTCGGCACTGTAAAAACCTACTGCCAATCATTAGTGGACCGGAGTTCCGCTGTGGCGACCCCTAACTGGGAAAAGCCAAAAAAACAAACAACAACAACACTACAGTCACTACTATTACAAGACAGTGGACAATAACAAGTAGAATAGCAATCCAATATAGTGAATAGAGCCGTGTGGTGCCGCGGTTAGCATTGTCGCCTCACAACAAGAGATTCTCCCGTTCAGTTCTCGGCTGGAGCACCTTCTGTGTGGAGCCTGCATGTCCTCCCTGCTGTCGAGTGATGTTAAAGAGATGCAGGTAGGTGCGAGTGTGAATGGGCATGCCTTTGTTGAAGGTTGGGAGTCAGGCTGGCAACTCAACACCGTAAAAATCCACTGTCAATCATGAGCGGGCCGGAGTTCTGCTGTGGCAACCCCTAACCGGGAAAAGCCAAAAGTTTGTATTTGTATAGGTCTTTAGTGAATAATCAAATGGCCCTAAACAACATCACAATGGTACAGTCTGAGGGGTCTACTTCTCTTCATTGAAAGTACATCACTTCAAAAAAGAGAAGTAGACCCACACTTACGTGAAAGTGCACTTCCGCAAAGAACGGTTCGACGAACTGTTAAGGAACACTCAGGCACCGAAGCACACTACAGTGCGGAAAAGGCAATTTACCTGTTTCCCCACTGTAGTGTGATCTCGGAGTTGGTATATTTAAGTAGGGGGATGTCGGGGTGCAGGGGGTTTGCCCCTCTGCAAAAACATTGTTTTGGTGTTCCTGGTTGGTTCGTTGAAACATTCTTCGTGAAAGTGCACTTTCAGTTAAGTGTACTTTCATGTAAGTGTGGTCTACTGTTCTTTTTCGAAGAAGTGTTCTTTCGATGAAGTACAGTAGATCCAGTCTGAGATCTCTGCTCAAACTGTATCTGTGTAACTGAGCTAAGAACTCTGGGTGTATGAGTAGTATTCAATATTCTTTCTTTCTTTTTTAATTTTGTTAGCAGAAAGGAAGGTGTTTCAGAAAGTCCTGTACTTAAGTTGGAAGAGACAGAAAAGATGGAAATATTACACAGGGAGAACATAGGATAAGTACACCTACACATGCAATATAATTCATAATGCAGGACAAACATTATCTTAATGCAACCAAAGATTCAAAGAAACATTATTGTCATTTAGGAAACACAAGTGCTGCCTAAACGAAATTTCGAGTGTCAGCTCTTTTACAGGAGAAAACAAGTACAAAAAGATGACAATAGGTATTAAAGAATACACAATAACCATAGTACAAAAGTAAATATCTAGGTAGCTGGTGCACATGTTTGTTCACTATTTATATACACTGGACAACACTGCACATGAAAAGTACACTATACACAGAGGTGAGATTGGGTGATACTGCACATAAGAAAGTGGATGGAATTGCACTTGAATTAGAATTTATTAATTTTGGTATGCAATAAATATATAATTACTGTATGAGAGGAAAAAATGAGACTGTAACAATCTATTATAGTTTTGATGCATCGAGATTTACGTCTGCATTAATGAGTCTTATTGCAGTTGGGTAAAACTGTTCATGAATCTGGAGGTCCTGCAGTGACTACTCCATAACCTTCTACCAGATGCAAGTTTAGTGAACCAACCATACGCTGGATGAGAATTGTCACTCAGTATTTTGTTTGACCTCTTTTTGCATCTCATTTCAAAGAGCTCCTGTAAGGTAGGATGACTAGTGCTCACAATCTTTTCTGCTGTTCTTATTATTCTTTGCAGCTTCTTCCTTTCAGCCATTGTGCTGTTACCAAATCATACAGTGCAGTTGCTGGTGATAATGCTCTCGATGGCTCCTCTGTAGAAGGTATTAAGAACATTCATAGAGAGCTTTGCTTTTCTCAGCCTTCTTAGGAGGTGTAGTCACTGGTGGGCATTTTTAATTAGCTGGCCTGTGTTTGTACTCCAAGAAAGATCTTCTGATGTATGTACCCCCAGGAACTTTGTTGTTTGGACTCTCTCCACTTCTTCACCATTGATCTTTGATAGGCAGGTGCATTACAGAGTTCTTTCTGTAGTCAGTAATAATTTCTTTTGTTTTATTGATGTTCAGGTCCAAATTGTTATTGCACCATTCAATCAGGGAGTTGACCTCATTCATATACCCACTCTCATCATCACCACTTATGAGTCCCACCACTGTGGCGTCATCTGCAAATATGATGATGTGCTTGTTGGTAGCTTTCACAGAGCAGTCATGGATAAGGACTGTGAACAGTAGACAACTCAGCACACAACCCTGGGATACTCCGGTGTTGACTGTAATACTCCCTGAAGTGTTGTTACCAGCACAAGTCCTTTGTGGTCTTCCAGTCAGGAAAGCAGGGATCCAGTTGCGCAGCCCTTTATTTATGCCAAGGTTGATTAGCTTTTCTATAAGTTGCATTGGAATCACCATATTGAATGCCAAGTTGAAATCTAGGAACAACAGCCTGGCATAGTTGATCTCTTCAAGATGCTCCAATGTGAGGTGAAGTGCCACCTGAAATGGCATCAGTAGTTGATCTGTTTGCCTGGTAGGCAAACTGCAGCGGGTCAGAGGATTGGGGTACTACTGTAGTAAAATGCCTTTTAACCAGTCTTTCGCAGCATTTCTTTACATTTGATGTGAGGGCCACTGGCCTGCAATCATTTAGGCGCGTGGGATTGGCTTTTTTGGGTAGAGGGATTATGTTGGTAACTTTGAAGCATGCTGGTACTTTTACCTGGACAAGCGAGGTATTGAAGATGTCCATGAGGACTATGCTGACCTGGTCTGCACAACCTTTCAATACTTTCCCCAGAATGTTATCAGGGCTAGCAGCCTTCCTGGGGTTCAATTTCTTCCATTGGTTCCTTATATTCACAGCACTGAAGTTGAGTACTGCCTTCTTTTGGTCATTGAGAAGCTTTACAGCCTCCAGGTTGTTTTTCCTCTTCAGTCCTGCCATAAAATGTGTTTAGATTGTCCAGGAATTCAGTTCTATCATTGCACTGAGCTGACTTGGTCTTGTAGTCAGTTAGCTGTTGAATACTGTGCCACAGGCTTCTCGAGTCTTTCGCACCCTTGAAGCATCCTTGTATCCTCTTTCCATGCTCCCTCTTGACCTCCTTGATACCCTTTTTAGATGAGCCCTTGCCACACTTAGACCCTTCTTATTCTCTGCAATGAAAGCAGTGATCTGAAGTAGGGACTTCATTTGTCAGCAACCTGTGGGTCTTGGATCCGATATCGGATCCGAGCCGACAACTTGTTTCATAGCTAATGGATCCGAGCTCCTAGCTCCTCTCCTCACCCATAATCCCCTGCCAACCCTCCATGACCTCAGATCTAGTTTGCCGCGCTTGTAAGTAGCTGGATTTTTGAGCTCTTAGCGAGTATTTTCAGATAAGTGTATTTTTTCTTCTACCTTCCCTGTCGTTAGCTTAATAAAGTGTGTAAGAGTCAGGTTCCCTGTATTTTATATCTTTTATATAGTTTTTTCCATCCCTTTGCTGGCCGTTAGTGAGTGTGTGTGTGTTTGTGTTTTGGGGCCTGTGTGTCTTTGTAGTCCTTGTTTTTTTCCTCAAGTATGGCTGAGGCCCCAAAAGCCATTTTTTCAAAATGTACCGAGTGTGGCCATAAGCTCTCTCCGGCTGATGGCCACACTCGGTGCATTCGGTGCCTTGGGGTTGAACACCTCTCCTCAGGCTGTACCATTTGTGCAGCGTTCAACCCCAGGGCACTGAAAGAGCGGAGGTCGAAGCTGGTCCTGGCGGGAGGTTTGCCCCCGGAGTTGGCTTCAGCCCCCGCTCCTCCCGTGGCACTACCACAGGCTGTGGTGATTGCCACTTCTGCCCCCCTTCCTTCAGCCGGAACTCAAACTCCCGCTAAAGTGCAGGAGGACAGGGAGGCTAGCAGGGAGAAACGGAGGGAGAAGCACCACAAGTGGCTGGACGAGGCCTCCGCTTTGGCCCCACCGGCTAAGCGGGCTTCTCCCTCCACAGCTTCTAGGTCTCCTCCTCCTCGGCTCCGATCCCCTTTTCTCCCCAGGACCCGAGGAGGAGGAGGCCCGATCTCCATCGAGGTCATCGAGGCAGCATTCCAGGCCTGCCTTGGTGGCCTCATCGAGATCGACTTACAGTATGTCAGATGCAGACTTGGACCGGATGATGCAAAGGTTCATCCAGGCCCAG
The DNA here is from genome assembly GCF_019279795.1 of Protopterus annectens. Taxonomy (NCBI): domain Eukaryota; kingdom Metazoa; phylum Chordata; order Ceratodontiformes; family Protopteridae; genus Protopterus; species Protopterus annectens. The sequence goes on from NC_056739.1 coordinate 833,645,537, forward strand.
CTGCAGATGGGAGTGCTCTTGCCACCCCCCCTTCGGGGGAGCTCGACACCCTTTTTTGCTCCAATTGCTCCTTCTCCGACCCGCTACCTGGGTTCAGAGCGTTCGGAGCTGGGCAGCGTTGGAGCCAGGGGTGGGTCGGCACCAACAGTACTTGGTACTTCAGATCCGACCCTGCCCTCGAGTCTGTTGGATCCGACCTCTCGGAGCCATGGGCCGAGCTTCAGATCCAAGGGACTCAGTGTGCCTTGGGCTTCATCCAGGTCGGAGCACACTGGTCCTTCGGATCCGATGGTCTCGGCGCCGGCTCTGATCCCTTCATCGGATCCGAGTGGGAGTCAGCTCTTTGAGCCCAGGGAGAGTGGTTCCCCCTCGGCCTTTGATGTAGTGGAGAGGGCTCTGTCGAGAGCATCTGGACCCCCGGCCCTTGTCTCGGCTCCACCCTGCACTCCCTCTCTGCTGGGCCAGGCTTCCATCACCCAGCCACAGGGACAGCCTGCTTCAATGTCCCAGGTTGTTCCATTGGAACAGGATGTTGCTGGTGAGACCTCCTCGGACAGCCCCCCCCCCAAGGAAGTGCCTCCCAAGCACAAGTGCAAGAGGAGGCACGTGGACTCCCCTGAGTCCTTAACCGAGGACACGGACTTGGATGAAGGGGAAGGCTCCCCAAGATCACCCCCTGAGGATGTCCCCTTTGGAGACATCATGGAAATGCTTAGGATCAGAGGTGGGTGGTCTGCCCCCAAGGCTTCCTCCTTCTGGAGGCATTCAAAGAAGACCTGTCTACCTCTTGGGTGTCCCCTCCAGCCGACCCCCTGGTGGACCTTATTACCACCAGGGCATGGAAGGACCTGGACACCGTGGAGCCAGTCCCTAAATGCCCGGACAGGATACTGAGCCCCCCCGCAGCCCGGTCCCACTGGAGCAAGGGTCCCCCCGTAGATGCCATGTTGACGGCAGCAGCCATGAAGAGGGAACTAGCTCAGGAGAGCCCCTCAGTCCATCCACCGAGCAAGGAGTCCCGCTCGATGGATCGCTTAGGGAAGCGAGTTTTAGTTCAGCGACCTTTTCAGTAAGGTCCCTGAACTATATGGCACACGTCATCAGGATGCAGCGGGATCTTATCAAAGAATACGCTGCCCCCCCCCCCCGAGTCCATGTCGGTGGAGGACAAACAGTTGTACTCCACCCGAATGGCCACTCTGAAATCTATTTTGAATACCTCTATGCGGCTATTGTCCCACGCCACCAAGGGAGCCGCTAGAGCTAGTGGAGCAGGCCTAGTCATGAGACGTCAGGCCTGGCTCTGGCATTGTGACTTTGCGGAGCCTTTCAAAGCGTCCTTTGCGAACGCCCCTTTCGATGGTTCTGCCCTGTTTGGCAAAATGGTTCACGAGACACTAGTCCAGAGCGAGAAGGACGGGAATACGTTATCTGCCGTCGGAGTCCGCTTCTCTGCTCCCCAGCGGTCCTTTTCAAAGAACCAAAAGGGTCAGAAGAAGATGTGGTTCTGGAAATTGCAACACTCCCAACCCGCTCCAGACAACCAGTCCTTTCGTGGCAGAGGAGGACAGGGAGGACGCCACCCCAGGGGCAGAGGGGCTCCGAGGAACTTTGGGTCCAGAGAATCCTTCTCTGACTGACCAGCCCATGCAGCAGCCCTGAAGGGTTGCTTGGCTGCTCTACTCTGGAGGCAGTCGGAGGACACTTCTCGGAGCACCTAGCGGCATGGGAGTCCATCGTGTCAGACCGCTGGGTGCTTCGAATTATATCCAGAGGGTACAAAATTCCAATACTTCATATCCCCAAAATCAGGAACCTCCCCGATGTACCACCCAATCAGAGGGAGGCTGCAGTCACAGAAATTCAGCAGCTGCTAGGAAATAGAGCCATCCAGCCCGTCCCCCAAGACCAGCTCGGATTAGGGTTCTACTCCAGGTTCTTTCTGGTGCCAAAAAAGACGGGGGACTTGAGACCAATTCTAGACCTTTCCCGTTTGAACCTGTCGGTAACCAAGGAAAAATTCCAAATGGTCACTCTTCAGTCTATTCTCCCCCTCCTACAGGAGAATGATTGGATGTGCTCTATAGACCTCAAGGATGCGTACTACCACATTATAATGGACAGACAATCCAGGAGGTTTCTCCGCTTCCGGCTGGGAGCCAGTCACTACCAGTTCAGGGTCCTTCCCTTTGGCCTCACCACAGCCCCCAGGTTTTTCACCAAGGTGTTAACAGTGATAGCGGCCCACCTAAGACTCCAGGGAATGCAGGTCTTCCTGTACCTGGACGACTGGCTCCTGACCACCCCAACAAGGCATCTACTTTGCTCAGCCAGAGATTTCTTTCTCAGCCTAGCCCCCCAATTAGGCATCACGATCAATGCGGACAAATCTTTCCTGGCCCCGACACAAGTCAGAATTTATAGGAGCCAGAATAGACACCAGAGATCTACGAGCCTTCCTGACGTCGGAACGACTACAGAATTTGCAACTTCATGCGCGGGCCATTCTCCAGTCAGAAGCCCCACCGGCGGAATTGGTCCTGAGGGTGCTGGGCTCCATGGCGGCAGCAATAACGCTCCTTCCATGTGCCTGCCTGAACATGAGGGTACTGCAGTGGACCCTTCTAGTGCAATGGTCCTTTCGGTCTTTTCCTGTCCATCACCCCATCGCTATCAGCAAGGGTTGCAGGAGGGCCCTATTATGGTGGCTTCATGCTCCGGATCTCCATACAGGCCGACCCTTCTGCACTCCTCCCCCTCTCACCACGGTGACCACAGATGCCTCCTGCCTCAGGTGGGGGGGCATTATTCAGGCAGGACTGTCCAAGGCACGTGGAACGATACAGAGACCTCCCTGTATATCAACGTTCTTGAGATGAGAGCGGTGCTGTACGCGTTGCAAGCACTTCAGAATCTCCTCTCCGTAGGAACTATTGCAATTCAGTCTGACAACATGTCTGTTGTCTGGTACATCAACAAACAGGGGGGAACCAGGTCTTACCCTCTATGCCTCCAAGCCATGAGAGTGTGGGAATGGGCGATTTCCACCAACCGCTTTCTGATTGCAACGCACATTCCAGGGCGGGCCAACATCCTAGCGGACAAACTTAGCCACACCATTCTTACCCCTTACGAGTGGTCTCTCAACCCACTAGTAGCGAAGCAGATATTCGCAATATGGGAGCAACCCTGCTGTGATCTTTTTGCCTCTCCCTCAAACATCAAATGTGACAATTTCTTCGCTCTGATTCCCCCTCCAGGGGAAACTCCAAGAGACGCTCTGGTGCATGCTTGGCCACCCGGTCTACTTTATGCCTATCCTCCTCTACCCCCGATGCTACAGCTCTTACAGAAAGCCTCGCGGTTGGGGAGCAGGATGATCCTCATTGCCCCATTCTGGCCTCGGCAAACTTGGTTCCCTTACCTGTGGTCTCACCTAGTGAATCCCCCTTGGATTCTGGATCCCAGTCCGGATCTAATCTCCCATCCGTCGAGCTTGTTGACCCCAAATCTGGACAGTCTGAAGCTGACAGCTTGGTTGCTCCAGTTCCACTCCTAGTTAGGACTCCCGGTATCTCTTCACCAGTCAAAGCCATCCTCGTGGCAGCGCATAAACCTTCCACCAGGAAAGTGTACCGCAGTAAATGGAAACGTTTCTCCATCTGGGCAGAGCATCATAATCTAGATCCCCTTACGGCCCCTCTTCCATCCGTACTAGACTTCCTAACCGGACTTTTTCAGGAAGGTGCTAGTTGCTCAACCGTCAAAGTACAATTGGCAGCCATCTCCCATTACCATGTGGGACATGACACAGGGCCCTTGATGTCGGCCAAATTGTGTAAAACCTTTCTCAAGGGTACTTTTCTGCTCAGACCCCCTATCATAGAAGCCGTACCCCCTTGGGATCTTTCACTAGTTCTTCAAGCCCTGACTGCTCCCCCATTTGAACCTGCCTCTTCAGTGGATCTCAAATACTTGTCCTGGAAAACAGCATTCCTTGTGGCCATTACTTCAGCGAAAAGAGTTTCGGAACTTCAAGCCTTTTCTGTGAAGCCTCCTTACTTGATTTTTCATCCGGACAGAGTGTACCTCAGGACCAATCCCTCCTTCCTTCCCAAAATAGCATCAGAAACCAATATAAATCAATCCATAAATCTACCGGTCTTCTTTCCTAAATATCAGAATAAAGGAGAGTACAAGCTGCACTCATTAGATGTTCTTAGGCAGCTGCATTTTTATACTCATAGGACTGCTGGTCACAGGCAATCCGACCAGCTGTTCATTTCCTTTGCCAAATTTAATTTGGGGAAAGCAGTATCAAAAATCTCCTTGTCACACTGGATTTCCCAATGTATTCTTTTAGCGTACCAAGCTTCTGGGAGACCCGCACCTGAAGGAGTTCGAGCACATTCCACTCATTCCATCTCTACTTCTGCTGCCTTCAAATCTAGAGTTCCGTTGGATGATATTTGTTCGGCAGCCACTTGGGCCTCATCTCATACCTTTATTAACCACTACAAACTGGACATAATTTTTAGAGGGAGAGCATCCTTTGGCTCTGCGGTGCTCCGCAATATCCTTCCATGATGGCCACCCAAGATTCAGGTAGCTGGGGACTCTGTCCCACAGGTTGCTGACAAATGAAGTCCCTACTTCAGATTAAGAAGTTATGTACTCACCATAATGTTCCATCTGAGTAGGTGGCTTCATTTGTCTGCAACCATCCCCCCATCCTTCCCCCTGGCCTTCAAAATGGATCTATGTAGGTTGTTTATTGGAATACCCTTTTTGGGTATCTATAGAGGGGCAAACTGGATCTGAGGTCATGGAGGGTTGGCAGGGGATTATGGTTGAGGGGAGGAGCTAGGACCTCGGATCCATTAGCTATGAAACAAGTTGCCGGCTCGGATCCGATATCGGATCCAAGACCCACAGGTTGCAGACAAATGAAGCCACCTACTCAGATGGAACGTTATGGTGAGTACATAACTTCTTATTTCTTGCCCTCAGCAATTCATACACCTTGCTGTTTAGCCATGTTTTTTGGTTGGCTCTTAGTACACCAGATTGTTCACCATGGCTGCCTCCCTGAAGACATCCCAGTTTGTGGTATCAAAACAGTCCCTGAGACTTTCCATGGCTCTTTCATGCCAGACCCTAATTTGTTTCACAGTGGGCTTATCTCTGATCAAGAGAGGTTTGTAAGCTGGTATTAGTTTTATGGAGATGTGATCAGAGCCACCCTGGTTTGGTTGTTGTACAGCTATGCATGCCCATTTTATGCTAGTGTAAGCCTTGTCCAGAGTATTTGCTCCCCTTGTGGTAAAATCCACAATTTGATAGTAATTGAGTAGTACCTGCCTGAGATCTGCTTTGTTGAAGTCACCAGCTAACATAAATGCACAGTTAGAATTCTTGCATTGCAGCTCACATATAGTCGTATGCAGTATATTTAGTGTTTCAATGATGTTAGCACTCAGTGGTATATATACAGCTGCTACATGGACACCATTTAGATTGGCTATTCCTCCTGTGATGCCCTTTTTGATGCCTTTTTTTTCAGGCTCCACCCCTGATTCTCTTTCCTCTCCTCCTGTTAAGCCTGATTGGGTTCCCTTACATCTTTCTCCTTTCCTTTTTTTTCTCATCCTCCTGCTCCTGCTGGGATTTCCAGCTCTCAGGGTCCTAAGGCCCTCCCCCATAAAAACAAAAAAAAATGAAAAAGAAAAAGGATTCTTCTAAATAGGAAGAAAGGGAAAAAAAAAGTGTATCTAAAACTTACCACTTTCATTTTCTTTTATTCTATTGCTTTCAATAAAAGTGAAATACCAGCAATTTTTTGTCCATTAAAGCTAAAAAAGCTTACTACTCTTCCTGTGCAGATGATAAGAATACTGAGATGCTACTGCATGCCACTGAACAAGTTGTTGTTTGTGGTGATTTGGAGGGATTTGATGCCTTGGAGGCTTCTTTGCCTGCTGGCTTGGCCTGGTCTACAAATTGATGAAGGGCTAAACTGGTAAAAGAAAAAAATGCTGCCAAAAAAAAAAAAATTTATAATGTGCATGTGATGTATCTGTTTTTGTTTTTGTTCAGCTGAAAAGCTGATTAAAGATGGAGGAATAAGATTGATCCAAAAGTAATCCATGCAAACAGTTAAAGATTTCCACAAATACAGCCACCAAGATGGCCTTCCAAAATTGGTCCTAATATTGGCCTTTTCCCAGGGCAGACAGGGTAGATCAAAGGTAGGAATAGGTCCTCCAGAGGCAGGCCTCAAACAGACCAATCTTATAGACCAAGAGTGGACTGCTGGAGGGGAGGAGGAGAAACTCATGAGAAAAAACAAACTCAAAAACAAACTCTGTTGGAGCTCTGCAGGAACTTCTTGCCTGAAGCCCCCCTCGGAAGCCCCTTTTATCAAAAAACTCTTTTATCAAAATTGATAAAAATGGGTCTTGATGTGGTGGGTGTGGTTTATGGTTCCAATTTTCATTTTCTGCCTACCCAAGGCCTGGGCCAAGACCACTTCCAAATCATCAAAAACAAAACATCAATGGACAGAGTGGAAGCACTCAGTGGAAAACCACTTTGGCTAAAGAAACCATAGAACTTTTTTCCACTTGCAGGTTTGGGACAAGTTTTTTACTCAAGGCTCTTTCTAGTTCTCAGGGCAACCCTCATCTGGCCCATTCTGGTTCTGTTCTACTTGTCTGAAATTCCAGAAATTCAAGATGCTACTCTTTCAAGATGCTTACTCTTCAGCAGCTAAGATTGGTAACAAAGATGGTGACTGGGGATTTAAGGCATATACATTCCATCAGGCAGGCATGGCAGAGCAGAAAAATACCTCAGGTTCAAGGTCGGCAGGCACATTTTCCATCATTCTCGCTGCTTTGGATTTGTCTACTGCCCCAGGGTCTTCACCAAATGCCTGGCCAGTATGTCTTACTCCAAACTCCTACAAGTTCCTCTCCTGGGATTTTCTGTAAATTTTCTGTAAACATAAACACAAATTTGACACCCTCCTCACAGCAGATAACTTTTCTGGGCTCTATGGCATTTCATACAACCCCAGAAACACATACACAATTTCATTACAGCTGGCTTCAACTTTGCCAAAGGGCAACAAACAAAACTAACTATCTGAAAGGAAATTCCTGCAGGCTCTGGGTTGGGCTACATGCATCCTTCTCTCATACCATATGCAAAGACTACACATGAAAATACAGTGGTGGTACCTAAAAAAGTGTGGTCTCAGCATTGCCACAGTTTTAGATATGATCTCCATCATCTGCCTTGCCTTCAAAAGGAATTTCTAGACTTACAGCCCTATGGGGCGGCCATGGGAGGGGAGAGGCCAGCCCACTTTGGGCAGGGCCTTTGGACAGGGGACACAAGCAAAGGCATATCAATTTCTAAAGAAATGTTAGCCCGTTCAGAAAGCCTAATGGCTTCCCACAGGAATCTGGAATCTTTCTACAAACTAATATGGGACACAACACCACGACACAATGGTACATAAACAAGGAGGGGGGATAGGATTCCTCTCTTTTCTACCTCCTTTGCAGACTAGCCATGACAGCAGCTCTAGCAGCTCATAGCCAAAAGCAAGCTTCAAGCTCCAGTTAGGGACAGGAAGCATCACAGCAGGGGCAGACAGTCAGAAACCTTCCTTCCACACACCACACTGGAGTATACAACAGACGATCATATTCACAGGAGCAGTCTGGTCTGGTCCCCATATAGACCTCATCTCTCTTTCATCAAATATCCAATCAACTACAGAATTTTTTGCCAGGACTTCCAAAGAAAGCTGGAAAGATGCCCTATCATTCAGTTGGGAGAACCTCAACTCGGGGATATGCCTTTCCCTCTCTTCCTCTTTCCACGGGTATATTTAAAGAGATAAGGAGGAAGCCCAAGATGATTATCTTGCAACTCCTCTAACTCTCCCCCCTGGAGCCCACCATTCTTGTCGGTCAGGTTCTACAGTCTCACATCAAACACTTCTCCTCACAGGCGCACCTGCCACTCTCAGCCTGCCTTGATTTCTTCTTTTTGATTTCTTTTCAAGCCCCTAATCATTTTATGGATGGATGGATAGGCGCCAAGCCAGAGAAAGATAGAAAAATGGAAAATGGAAAAAAATGGGAAATTTTGTTCCTGGCGATGCTGGCATTCTTTTTCTTCTTTCTTCTTTTTTTTTTTCTTTTACTTTACAGATCTCTCTCGGTCTCTGCATAAGGGTCTCTCTTCTCTCTTTAAGATACATACTTGCAGCTCATTACTTATATTATAATACAGACAGACCCTCCTTTTCCAGCTCATGAGACAACAGTTTCTCAGAGGGAGGAAGGTAATAAGGCCTCCCTCTCCCTCCTCCTCCTCCCTTGGGAGATCCACTTCAATTATGTTTTGAAAAAAGCCCCCCCTCCTTGGCAAATGCCTGCCTCTTCTGACAGTTTTTTTCTATCTTGAAGAGCCTATCCTGTAGCCCTAACTCCTCTGCCAGGAGAGTTTCAGAGTTACAAGCTCTATGGCTGTGTGGAACCATATATATTTTTTCATCAAGACAGGGTGTCTTTGAGGACTAAATCCTACCTTCATGCCTAAGGTGGTTTCTAAAGTGGCTTTAAAACCTGGAAAGAAAGAACAATTCAATGTTTCTTATGCTTTGTCAAATTTCAAATTGTTCATATTTAAAAACAGACCATTTCTAAATGGATTGCTCATGGAATCAGATTTTTTTTATATCACACCATGGAAATTAAATCCCAGGGCAAATCCCAGGAGTATACAGACTCGCTGCACCACCAGAGCTGCACTTTCTCAGGGGAGTTCTCCAGGTTCATTACTCTTGGAAGCTGCAACTTGAGTTCAGTGCATACTTTGCTAAGCACCACACTCTACTCTACTCTACTCTAAAGTCTAGGACAGGCTTTGCCTCTGCAGTCTATGGTTCCTTTTCCATTCTTTCTTCTGGTGTATTTGCAAGTATGGGACCTTTATCATTTTGGGGGACTCTGACATCTGGGGCAGAAAAACTGGATCTCTGGGCATATAAAAAGGTCTGCATTTCACTATCAGAAATTCCACATTTATAGAGCAACGTTCATTCACAATGTTACAGTTTTTGCACCAGCTGTCATTCACAAAAATGCACACTCCACCTTCCTTAGCTTTTCCACATAGAGCAGCTCCTAACAAAGTGAAACCATCGAGTCTTACAGCACTGTCACTAATCCTGTTATTTAACCATGTCTCTGTAAAGATTAACAGACAGGAGTTTCTCACCTTGTTTGTGGTGGTGAGCTCTAGTCTGAGAAAGTCCATCTTGTAGTCCAATGAGCAAACATTTGCTAACAGAACTGAGGGAAGGGCAGGAGTTTCTCACCTTGTTTGTGGTGGTGAGCTCTAGAATGAGCAAACATTTGCCAACAGAATTGAGGGAAGGGCAGGCATGTGAGGGTTTGCTTGCAATCTGGCAGCAATTCCAGCTCTTCAGCCTCTTTTCCTGGTTCTGTTACATCTCTTCTTTTTGGGTCTCATCCTAACTGTTCCAGAACCTTCCATTTCCCAATTTAGATACTTTGAAGCTTGTTTGGTTAAGATGTTGAGTTACAGCAGTTCTGTGAGTATTATAGGCCCCAGATGCTCTGCAGTACATAGGGAATCCAATCATAATGATGGCAGAAGTGAATACTTGATTTCCAGTAGTTTATTTCTGCTGTAAGTTACTGTAACATCATTTAAATGACTGGAAAATGATTTTCTCATTTTTTACCAGAAAAATAAGACAGATTAAGCAATCCTGTATCACGAGCTAACACAACTGCAGCCTCCCTGGATGCCACCATTAGTTTTCAGTTAATTTCTCTAATCTGTACATAAGCTTTTGGAATCTATTTCCTTGAATTTTCCTTCCTCTGCAATACAAAATTATTTCATAATTTGTGAATTCCATTCTTTCCTGTGAATGCAAACAAAATCGGTGTTTAATTTTGATTAATATCCTGATCTCATACATTATACAATTTTAAAACATTTTTTTTAATCTTTCTCTGTATATAGTCAAAAATACATACTTTATCTTAATGTATTATCTTGGTACTCTAACCTTGTGCATCAGTTTTAACAGATAGAACATTATGCATCACTGAATTTGTTATATCAGAAATGCTAAACCTATGCACCAATCTTCCTTGTATGCAAATACACAATAGCTATTTTTATTTTAATTAAAGAAGCACCGTCTCCCAAAAAAGAAAAAAAAAAAAAAAAAAGGAAATTTAATTAACACTTCCTCGAGTGTATGGAAAACACCCTCTCTATAATTTCTGCATCCTAATAAAAATTAACTTGGCTGATAATTCTTTCTTTATAAAAGGCATGCAACATGATGTCCACATATTCCAATATTTATCTTCACTACATTTTTTGTCATTCATCCTGTACTACATTTGTATTGCAGATAGCCTCACAGAATACCATAAAATACTTCTCTCTCTGAATTATTTTATACTTCAAGATTCCTCCCCTCACCATTGTCTCATGTGCCACTTTTAATTAAAATAACATCCTCAAATGCCAGCAAGGTCAAAGTTTGCTACTTTTGATGATGCGGTCTGTTAGCCCAGCATGAGTTGGCAGACTGTGCACTTATCTCTTACTAACTGCATCATCTTCACATGGCCTAGAGTATTCTCACTGGCACCTTTTCATTGAGCCAACTAAAGTCTCTGACCTGGATAAGAGGAAAAATGATAGATTCTTGTCTTCTATCGACTTTGCCCCAGGTGTTGTCTTGTTTAAGTTATCTGACATTTAAGGTCAAATTAAAACCTGCCTTGACCAAATAAGTCCCAGGGGTCTGCTCTTTTAACTCCTGCTCTTGTTTTGTGATACAAGCATATTGACCCAGTTCCTGTCTTTAAATATTTAGACATTTATCTATTTCCCTCTCTTCCTATGCCTGCTCACTTCTGCATCTCAAGCACAAAATAAAATGCACCTTCAGCTGTCACCAGCAAACATGGTTTCTCAATTATGAAGCACGAACTGCTACTGTTAAACATATTTTGCCCAGTTATAGTACAACCTCCCTTTAATAGCAAAGTCCCACTAACAAAAATATGCATGTTGTCTTAGATTCCCCGCCACCATGATCCGAAGAATTTATGATGTTACCCCCATCCACCGGTTTATGCATCACAAAGCAACTCTGTACATGTATACATGGCCAATTGGCTTCCTTGGCTTCCTACAAACATCTGTGACAACCTTCCTCTCACTTTTATTTTTGCAGTTCTTAATTTTGGCCTTTGCTCTCAACTTGCCACTAGGTTGGTCCCCAAATTAAAATTATTGGTTCATAGATACTTACTAGACTATTGATCTATGAGGATCATAAGAAGCCTAGCTTTATGTTCCCATTGTAGTTTTTAGTCCTTATATTTTGTGTACAAATAACCCAGAGATGACCATAACAAGGTTATATTGGGGCATTTACACATCGCCCATATCCATGAGATCCAAAGGTGCTAAACTGAGGCAAATTTGTGGTCACCCATATTTTTTTCCAAATTACATTTGAATAGGGTAAGAGATGTACTTTGCTTCACATGGAGTAAAAGACAGCTCCACAAAAGCAGAATTCTCTGATGCCCACCTATCCCTGCAATGTGTTCAGTTTATGTTGCAGAAGAGATTGAAATACTTTGAGTGGGTATTTATGTCACCACTGGAATTGCAAATGTGTAATAAGTCTGACAGGATGGGATCTTTTAAGGTTCTATGCACAAGGCAGAAGTCACCTCTCAGTAGCCTGTGTGATACAGAGAAGAGAGACAATGCTTTGAGGCAGTTAGCATAAATTGTATGATTTGTGCCTTTGGTTTTCTTAGTGAAGAAGCATTGTGGTCATTCAGTTGTAATAAATGTTTGGAGAAGCACATGCCGAAAGGGGCATTATACTCAAAGAACAACATAGTAAGAGTTAGTGGAATGATTATTTCCTTGGATCTAGATGCCATACTCTTAGATATAAGATGAGAAATGAAAAATGACTTCCTTAGAATACTGGATATATAGTGACCAAAGGACAGTTCATTGCTATCATAGGTTCCCAGATCCCTGATTACAGGATCAGTTTAATTAAGCAATAACCCAAGCCTGGGTAATGCTGGATTTACCCACGGTTGGTGTGGTTTGGTCACGAGGGCAAAGCTATTATTGCTATTATACAATGACATTATTTAAGAAAAAAAAATACTTACATGTTAAGTTGTCAATCTCGCCTTCATTCTTGCTGGATGGGTTCGGAGCCGATCCTCGGCTCCGACTCGGCACTTGCTAAGCTCGAGAGCTTATTTTTACCAGCTCGAGGCAACCCTATATCCCATGATGCAAGGCGGAGATTACCCAGATCTCGTTGCAGCTTAACGAGGTGCTTTTTTACCAGCTCCAGGTAAGTGACTTTAACAAACTTCTCTACCCCATTTATAACTTCCCTTTTTCACTAAATCTGTTATTATTTAGTCAGTACCCAGTCACCTTAGCCCTATTCCCGTCAGTGTTCCCTCCTTAGTCAGTTTTTCCCATACCCTTGTAGGCCTTTGGCCTTCCCCTCCCTATTTCCTGTCAGGATTTTTTGTGTGAGTGATTGTGTATCCCTGTGTGTTTCTGTTAAATTAATTTAATTTAATATTGGATTGAGTGTTGTGTGTCGGTGTTTGTTACGTGTGTTTTCATCGACACATTATCATGTCGAAGGACATTAAGGTCTCAGGTTTCAAGAAGTGTGATTCGTGCTGTCAGAAGATGTCTCTGACAGACGGTCACACTTCTTGTATTTATTGCCTGGGACCTTCTCACCTGCAGGACTCTTGTGCTATCTGTCATGCCTTCAGTCCAAGAGTCCTGCAGGAGAGAAAAAATAAGCTCATTTTGAGGGGCTTATTAAAACCAGAGAGCTCCCCGACTAAGTCGGTGCCGGGGAAGCCCTCGAAACCTGTTAAGCCTTCGGCTCAGGCTTCGAAGCCGTCGGCTACAGGTATGTCTACTGCTGGTTCGAGGTCGGCTCCGGCCGGAGCCGATCCTTCGGCACCAGGATCAGTATCGGTTCCACTCGGCGCCGATACTATTCGATCCTCACGTTCAGACTCGGCTCCGGCTGGAGCCGATGCCTCTTCGGCTCCGATGGCTCCATCGATCTCGAAAAAGAGATCTCGATCTCCTTCGATGGAATCTATCCATTCGGCTCCGAGATCACCCTTGCTCTCGGAGCGGAGCCATCGGAGCCGATCTTCTCGATCTTCTCGGTCATCCAGGCTATCGGATCATGACCTCGAGAGAGTGGTGAGTAGACTTTTGAAATCTCAGGCATTGACTCAAATTCTCCATAGCCCATCTCAACAGACGGTAGCTTTGCCACAACCACTAAAAATTCCTCCTTCGACTCCCTTACGGAGCTCGGAGCCGGAGCTCCTTGGAACCGGTACCGTTGTGACCTCGGAGCCGATACAACACCCTTCGGCTCCGGCGTCGGCTCCGATCTCCTCCTTGAGACCTTCATTGGAGGGATCCGGCCGCTCTCTCCGTCGGCTCCGAGGCGAGTGGCATCGGACCCTTGTCCGACCCGTTCTCCCTCTCGGAGCTTCGCTGATGAGCTCGGCCCCGACATCTGCCTCGGAACCTTCCCTGTCGGTGAGACCCGGGGTTCCTATCTCTTCGGAGCGGGAGCCTTCTGGTCTCTCTGATGGGGGAGCCTTCGAGGTGATGAGGAGTGTACTAGCCCCTGGGCTTAGTCAACGGTCTGTTCCTTCAGCTCCTCCCACTACAGTGCCTGCTGATGTCTCTTTTCACTCTCTTGCTCCAGGACCCAGAGATCCAACGCCTCAGGTTTCCCCATTGGGAATATCTTCCTCTTCCGAGGCTTCTCCCGATCTGTCAGGAGAACCCCCTCGTAAGAGGACATGTAAGAGGAAACATGTAGACTCCCCTGAGTCTACCACATCAGATACTGACTTGGATGAGTCGGAGGGCTCCCCAAGGTCCTCCTCTGAGGATGTCTCATTTTCAGACATCCTTGAAATCCTTAAACAGAGGGGGAACTGGCCCTCCCTTAATCCCTCCGAGGACGAGTCAGTATACCTAGAGGCGTTCGGATCTCGACCTTCCACCTCCTGGGTGTCTCCGCCTTCGACCCTCTCATGGAAGTAGTGGCTCGAAGGCGTGGATGGCTCCGATTCGTGGAACCTTTCCCTAGGAGACCTTCTAAAATAATTACAGCTCCTCAGGATAGGCAGTATTTAACTAAAGGTGTCCCGGTTGATGCCATGGTGGTGGCTGCTGCCACCAAGAAGGAACTTGCTGATCCTTCAGTACCTGTTCATCCTCCTAATAAAGATTCTAGGACTATGGATAGGTACGGTAAGCGGATATTTTCCTCAGCGACTTTTGCAATGAGATCGCTGAACTATCTATGTCACTTCACCCGCCTCCAAAGAGATGTTCTTAAGGAGCTGGGGGAAGTTTTACAGGATCCGTCAGCTGCTGGGGCTCAAGACAAGATTTCCTCACAGCTAGGAATCCTTAATTCTATTGCCAACTCATCCATGCGGCTCATCTCTTATGCAGCCGATGGAGCGAGTAGAGCCGCAGGCACAGGAGTGGCTTTAAGGCGTCAGTCCTGGATGCGGCTTTGTAATTTTGCAGACCCCTTTAAGGCGTCTTTCACAAACTCCCCTTTTGATGGATCGACATTGTTCGGTCCTCAAGTGAAAGACACTTTGACTAGATGCGAGCAGGATGGCAAGACTCTTTCTGCCGTAGGAGTCCGTTTCTCCTCACCTTCTAGACCTTATCCCAAAGGGCAGAAGGGAGGAAAAATGTGGTTCCGCAAATCCCAAGGAGTCGCGCCTGACGCACGAAGTCAATTTACCCCCAGAGGCAGAGGGGGTAATAACAATAGACGCCGTCCTAGAGGCAGAGGGGGTCCGCAGAATCAGGGTAGCAGAGAGCCTCTCTCTGACAAACCCTTTCAGCATCCCTGAGATGTTGCCCGATTGTCCGCCTTCGGAGGCAGTCGGGGGAAGATTATCGCTGTACCCAGTAGCCTGGCTTTCCCTTTCTCAAGACAAATGGGTACAGTCAATCATATCCGAGGGTTACAAAATCCCCTTTATTCAAACCCCAACTCAACAAGGGAACCCTTCCAGACGTTCCACCCGGTCTAAGGGAACTAGCAGTACTAGAAATATCAAAACTGCTAGTAAAAAGAGCCATCCAGCCAGTCCCGGCAGACCAATTAGGATCCGGAATTTACTCAAGGTTCTTTTTAGTTCCAAAAAAGACAGGGGACTGGAGGCCAATATTAGATCTAAGCAGACTCAACAAGTTTGTAAAAAAGTCAAAATTCCGGATGGTCACGCTACAGTCCATTCTACCCTTTCTGGGCAAGGACAATTGGATGTGCTCCATAGATCTTCAGGATGCACTATCACATAAAATTCACAGGCTCCAGAAGATTTCTCCGCTCGGCTGGGGACCAGTCACTTCCAATTCAGGGCCCTGCCCTTTGGACTCACTACAGCCCCCAGAGTGTTTACCAAATGCATGGCAGTGGTTACGGCTCATCTGAGACGTCAAGGATTCCAGGTGTTTCCATATTTAGACGACTGGCTCCTTACTGCCACCACCAGGCATCACCTCCTCCAAGCAAGAAATCACACCATTCACACTTGCAGAAGGTTAGGAATTTCTATAAACGTCGAAAAATCTGTCTTGTCGCCTTGTCAATATATTACCTTTATAGGCAAATTTGGACACCGTGCAACTTTCGGCAAGGTTGACAGACCAGAGGATCCTGGATATTCAAAAACACGTCCAAGTGATCCTATTCAGCAAAAAAATTCAGGCCAAGTTTGCTCTAAAAGTGCTGGGTCTTATGGCGGCCGCCATAACGCTTCTTCCTCTAGCACGCTTTTACATGCTACTTCAATGGATGTTATTCACCCAATGGTCCTTTCAACAGCTTCCCATGCGTCACCGGATCATGGTAACCCCGATTTGCAAGAAACATCTGACTTGGTGGATATCGTCCCCTCAGATCCATCAAGGCAGGCTGTTTGTCCCTCTTCCTCCGGTTGCCACGGTTACATCGGACGCTTCCCTGATCGGGTGGGGGGGGCATTATCAGGGCAGAATGGTCCATGGAACTTGGCAACCTCACGAGTACCACCTGCACATAAATGTCCTGGAGATGAGAGCAGTGCTTTTAACGTTGCAAGCCCTCAACGACTCTCTTCCTCAGGGAACAATTGCAGTTCAAACGGACAATATGTCAGTAGTCTGGTACATAAACAAACAGGGCGGAACCAAATCCTATCCACTATGTCGAGAGGCTCTCAGACTCTGGCAA
This sequence comes from Protopterus annectens, assembly GCF_019279795.1. Taxonomy (NCBI): domain Eukaryota; kingdom Metazoa; phylum Chordata; order Ceratodontiformes; family Protopteridae; genus Protopterus; species Protopterus annectens. The sequence goes on from NC_056739.1 coordinate 833,661,960, forward strand.
TGGGCGATCTCCTCTCATCGGTTTCTGATAGCAACGCATATCCCCGGGAAATCCAACATCATAGCGGACAGATTGAGCAGAGCTATTCTCATGCCTCACGAGTGGTCTCTCAAACAGACAGTGGCGGAAGAGATTTTTCAGAACTGGGGAATTCCTTGCTGCGACCTTTTTGCTACACCCCAAAACAGCAAATGCCCAGACTTCTTCTCTCTCTTCCCCTCCAGGCCATCCCCAGAGATGCTCTAACCCAAGATTGGCCCGGGGACTTCTTTATGCCTTTCCTCCTTTCGCTGATACCTCAGCTAATTCAGAAAGCAACCGCCTTGAGAGCCAAATTGATTCTCATTGCCCCTTATTGGCCTCGACAAATATGGTTTCCGTTCCTACATCGTTACCTATTGGTACAGCCATGGCATCTGGACCCGGTTCCAGATCTTCTGACCCACCAGTTGGGTCACCTGCACCAATCCATACCCTCTCTCAACCTCACTGCTTGGTTGCTCCACTTCCATCCTTAGCCAGGCTCCCTATGATTTCTAATCCCGTTCGGGATATCATAGTAGCTTCCCTAAAATCTTCCACCAGAAAGATCTACACTAGTAAATGGCGACGTTTCTCTTTCTGGGCAAAAGCTAGGGACATAGATCCCTATACTGCTCCAATTCATTCGATATTGGACTTCCTAGCTGGCATTTTTCATTCAGGGTCTTCTTCTTCTACGGTGAAAGTTCAACTGGCAGCCATTTCAAATTTTCACATAGGCTTTTCGGACCACAATATCATGTCACATAAACTCTGCAAAGCATTCCTTCGAGGTATCTTTTTATTGAAACCTCCAATTAGAGACCCCCCACCACAGTGGGACCTAAATTTAGTTTTATCATCTTTGATTCTTCCCCCGTTCGAACCTGCAGCTGCCTGTTCTTTGAAATTACTTTCTTGGAAGACACTGTTTCTAGTTGCCATTACGTCTGCCAGAAGAGTATCTGAGCTTCATGCTCTCTGTGTTCGTCCCCTTATCTGATTTTTCACAAAGATAGGGTGTCCCTAAGAACTAATCCATCATTCTTACCGAAAGTAGCATCTCAGACTAACCTAAACCAGTCTATTGATCTCCCGGTATTTTTCCCGAATTACTCTGATAGAGCTGAACAAAAGCTACATTATCTCGATGTTCACCGCCAATTGAGATATTATCTGGATAAGACAAAAATTTCTAGAAAGTCTGACCAACTTTTTCTGTCCTATGCAGACAACAGGAAAGGCCTTCCAGTTTCTAAAGTTACTTTATCTAGGTGGCTGTCTTCATTGATCACTTACATTTATCAGCTCAGGGGCAAAGAATTGGTTTCTATCCCAAAAGCCCATTCTACCAGAGCTCTAGCTACATCTACGGCTTTCCAAGCTAGACTTCCAATAGACACTATTTGTGCAGCAGCCACATGGGCCTCTCCTCATACCTTTGTTTCACATTACAAACTAGATTTGATCTCCAGGGATAGAGCAAAATTTGGTTCCACCGTTCTCAAGAGTCTGTTCCAATGAGCCACCCAGGATAGAGGTGCTAGGGACGCGGTCCCATCCAGCAAGAATGAAGGCGAGATTGACAACTTAACATTTAGAAGTTATGTACCTACCATAACGTTCCATGTTAGTTGTCTTCTCTCGCCTTCTTTCTCCCTCCTTCCCCCTAGCCTGGTCAGACCGAGAAGATTATTGAACCTCTATTAGAGGTTGTTACCTTCATTATGCTGGCCCCTTGTTCATATACTAGGTAGACATCAGCTACATTTTTTATGGCATTTACTTTTATTCCTTCTTTGTTGGAAGAAGGTTCTGCTATTTCTTAGCTACCAAACGAGATCTGAGTAATCTCCGCCTTGCATCATGGGATATAGGGTTGCCTCGAGCTGGTAAAAATAAGCTCTCGAGCTTAGCAGCAGTCGGAGCCGAGGATCGGCTCCGAACCCATCCAGCAAGAAAGAAGGCGAGAGAAGACAACTAACATGGAACGTTATGGTAGGTACATAACTTCTAATTTTCTTAAATAATGGCATTGTATAATGCCTCCGTGCTGCCTTTCCGCAGCTGTCCGGTATTCTGCTGCAGTTCTGATGTACTGCGCATGTGTATGCTTATGCAGTACATCAGAGCTGTGTGTGGAAGCAATGCAGAAAGGAAGATTTCCGTTGCTTTTTAAAAGGTGTCTCGCTATGTTAAAAGAGTTTAACATAGCGAGATAGCTTTAAAAAAAGCAACGGAGAAAGGAAGATCTCTGTTGCTTGTTTTTAAGCTATCTCGCTATGTTAAACCCACTTAACATAACGAGATTACAGCAACAGAGCTCTTCATTCTCCATTGCTGTCTAACACACACACACACACACAAAAAAGACATACTAATGGAAAAAGTCTGGGCGACCGGACCTTTTCCCATTAGTATAAGTCTGATTTACAGTGGGCATGCTGACCAATCAGCGTGCACATTTTGGAATATTAATGGGGGGTCATTGTATAATGTGAAATTTACAATGGGAGTCAGGCTTGCCTAAAGATACCATTATACATTTCTTGGTATTTAGTTTTAATCCATGGTTTTGACACCAGACATTTGTTTGGGAGCCACCTTGGAGGATCAGTGTCCTCTGGGGAGTTTATGATTTCACTGAGTTTGCAGTCATTTGAAGGAGGTAAAGCTTCAAACCTTTATTTCCTGGATTCTATTTGTGATCCAGTTTTCTATTCAATGAGTTGCACAGGGATTTAAATTTAGTTCAGAGATACATGTTTGAGAGCATGTTGGTCTCCCAGTTTATGGATGAGTAGTTGAAGCCTTCTAGGAGAATGGTGTTTGGCTTAATGCACAGGGACTCCATACTAGTTGGGGAGGAGGTGTGGCTGTGGGATCATAGGGTGGGGGTCTTCTAGTTTGTAATGATATGAAAAGGGGTTTTGTTATTAGTGCTTTGGGTGTGGAGGTGTTACTGGTCATGCTCACGTCTAATCAGTCTGGAGTTCAAATGTTTTCTTAAGAATATGGAAACACCACCATCTTTAGTGCCTTTGTTTTATGCTGTGGGCCTGAACATGTGATAGGCACCGAAACCATGCACTGATGGATTGCTTTTGTTGGTCTTAAACCATGCCTTTGCAATGATGCATAGATCAGTGTTTTCCTGGGTGAGGAGTGCATGTAAGAAGTAGAGGGTTTGCTAAGGCTCCAAGCATTGAGAAACAATACCTTAATGTTTCTGAATTTTGCCTCGTTATGTTGGAAACTTTAGAACATTGACATTGCCTGAAAAAAGGCTATTCCCTGCAAAGCAGTTCTGACTGTCTACCATCTCCTCCCATATTGTAACCCCCTTGAATGACACCAGAAGTCAAGCCAGTTGTTGAATACGATAATTTATTTTTTGTATGGTGACATCATTCTCGGTGATAACAGAATGCTGCTTAAGGTTAGGTTCATACCATCCTCAGACATTTCTTGAGATCCATCATGTCTCTTTTTTCATATTATACTGGGAGGTACATCTCAAGTCATTTATACTTGTGTGTATTATGACTGTGTTGTACATACTAGTGGTACAAGGACTTGAGTACTTGCATAATGTAGTGAATACTGGTGCCTGATAGGCTACTGACCTGTGACCCTATCCTTGCACAGCTTCATAAGTGTTACATCAGTGTGTTTCTCTATGAAGTCACCTGTGACTAAGATATTGGATTGGGTGGAGGTTTGTCTTATGGGCTTTAGAACTGAGTTAGCATGAATCTTGGATGCATGTTTCATAGTGGGCACTGCCTGCATTTTATGTGTGTGTTTGCTGAGGGTACTTGTTTCCTGCATTAGTTTAAGGAGGTCTTTGCATTTTAGATGGACCTTCATATGCTGAAACTCTTTTGTGTTTGCTCTGTGCTTTGTCGGTCTCATACAGCTCTACACTAAGTAATATACTTTTTATTTACTGTGTATCATGTGAGAACTTTGCCTCCGATAATAATATATAACTATATCTCTCACACATTGTTTAAGTAGTAGGTAGTTGTCAATAAACCTGAGACAATTTCTATACTGTCTCAGGATGCCCATTTCAACCAAGAGGGATATAGAGAAGGTTTGGAAGTGCAAATCCATGGGTTCAGATGCTTATTAATGTGGGCTGTAGATGGAGTTGCTCCCGTGAGATACTAATCCCTGCATCCTTAGCCATACTATTTTGGTCCTTTTCTTTTAAAAAATGGGATGCCCTTCACTTTCATGCTCAGAATGTGAGATCATTTAGAAGTTTAGATGCAAGCTCATTACACATCTAAGAGAATGAGCAAGTGCAAATGCTTTACCCAGGTTCTCATCACATAAAGTATTCTTCTTGTAGTAGCCTTACCTGGCAGATTTTTAGTTCAGTTGTCATTCACCAGATGAATGAGATCACTACCTCAATGTTTTATAGTTACATTATTTGCTTCTTTTTATGAATGAACAAAAAAACATTGAATCTGGATTCTGCTGTATGCATTCTACACTGCAAAGTCCAAATAAACACTGTACTACTTCTTTTTTTTTTTTTTTTTTTACTTGGTAGTGTTTGCTTTTACTGTTGGCAGTTTTTGATCCTGGAATGGTCTTTATTTGTAATTCACTGTTGTGTGCAGTATTGTATTGTATATTGCTATACTCTATTATTTTGTCTTCTGTGTAGTGGCTGAGATGCATCTTACTAGATCATTGCATTATGTTAGCTAGAAAGCATTAGAATATGAATAGATAGATAAAGCGCTTTGGTACTATGAGATTATCCCTTACTGCTCTTTGGCAGTTAGCCTTTTGTCACATACCAAGTGATTTTTACTTTCAAAATGATCATGTTTATATATAAGCTAACTCGCTGATGAGTCTAAAGATTAATATCCTTCTTTTTTGCATTCGAACGAGCACATGCATGATGTGCACACGCGCGCGCGCACACACACACACACACACACACACACACACACACACACACACACACACACACACACCGGACAAAATTCACACATTTTATTCATTTACCCATACACCAAGACTCTGAAATATATACAGAAAAACTTTGTTATTTGAGGCAAGACTCTTCCACCCCAAAAATCTTTTATATACAAAGTCTCACTTGGGGAAGTATCACTCTTGACACAAAGTCACACAAGCACCCAGTTTGTAAAACCTTCATGCACCCCACACTCACCTTTCACATAGTACTCACCAAATATTCCCTGCTGATGATTAACTTTCCAGCATACACATGCACACACACAATAGAATTTGACTAATCAGTGTGTAACACAAAACCCACACAGAATTCAAATGCTCTGTGATGTTATGTTGTCCTATCTCACCTTCATTCTTACAGTGATGGGTTCGGAGCTGATTCTTGGCTCCGACTCGGCCGAATACATAGCTGAAAGTCTCAAACTTGGCTCGTGACAAGTAGGTATCCAATTCAGTGGTGTAATTTCCCAGATCTCGTTTGCCACTTCATGAGGTTGGATGCGCTCATCTTGGCTGTGGCTAAGTTGTGACAAATTTATTTTATTTTTCCTGTATACTGTTCTGTTTTATTATAGATAGCTTAGTATTCAACATATTTAAATTGTTGTGTCTGTTTTTTGCACTATAGTTATAGTTTTATCCCCTTTGGTGCGGCATTTGGCTGTCGCATAGTAGGCCTATCTGTATCCCTTGTAGTGTTTTTTTTTTCTGTCTGTTTATTGGTTAAGGAGCTCATTTAAGTTAGAGAGCTATTCGCCCGTTTAAGTTAGAGGGCTTTTGTTAGTTGCTATCTTGCCTGGGAAATAGGGCCATTTGAGTTAGAAGCCCTATATTTCTCCCTAGTTGTCTGTCTCCTTCGTGTTTCCCATAATAGAGTTGATAGTTCAATAGTTAAAATTTTCTTGTTGTTTTTTTGCGGTCTTATCTTTATTATGTCCAAAGACCCAAAAGAGAGGGGAACATAAGCCTTCTGGCTTTAAAAAATGCCAGAAGCGCTCACAAAAATGTCCATCACAGATGGACATGTTATATGTGTTTATTGCCTTGGTGAAATTGACCTACAAGAAGATTGTACTTTTTGTCATTCTTTCAGTGCAAGAGTACTTCAAGAAACGAGAAACAAATTTATCTTTAAAGGGCTCTTAAAGCCAACTTTTGAGGAAGCTATCCATAGTTCTTCCTCTTTTTCATCTCCTTCTTCCAAAAAGAATAAATCCTAGAAGAGACATTCACCTGCAACATTGGCTCAGTCAGAACCGCCAGTCAAGCTACCAAAAATCTCTAAGGCCACTGCCTCCTCGACTCCACTGTCCTCAGGACCATTGGAGGTCATTCTAGTTGACGAGCCTGGTATTTCGGCTCCAAAGTCCTCAGAGCCACAAGATACCTCTACTCCTGTCCATGGATATTTCACCAGTATCTCCAACACTGAGATCTCCAATTCTGCACAGGTCTCACTCTCCATCCCTATCTTCCAGGTCCACCAGGAGCTAATCAGATGATGACATGGAATAGGTGGTGTGCAGACTCCTGAAGTCACTGCCGCTGACCAAATTATTCTTGGCTTCCATCCATTTGGTCTCGGAGCCTACTGTACCAATTATACCCACTGTTATTCCTCCTCTGAGCCAAGCTGGACCTTCGGAGCCAGAGTGCTTGGCACTGCTTACTGAGGATCTGTCAGTTCTGGGACCCCCTTTGGTGTTCACAGAGCTGACTTCTGCTCCAAGTCTCTCAGTACCGTCCAGGGAGTCTGGGAGCCAGGGAATGGCTTCAGAGGGGATTCTCATCCCCAATCTTCTTCGGTGCCAAGTCTGCCCCTCGGAGCATTGGCCTCCGGTCCAATCTCATTGGTTCCAGTGCCTTCCTCTGTCTCCTCAGTACTAAAGGAGTCTTCAGAGCCAGCGGGACCCACGTTTGAGCTGATGGGGAGTGTGTTGTCTACCCATTCAGTGCCACAGAGGGATACTAGCACTCGTCCCCCTAAGGCACCACCCATTCCACAGGGCAGCAGAGATCCAGAGCCTCAGGATCCCCAATGGGTGAACCCCTCTCCTTTGAGGCCTCCCCAGAATATCCTTCTGAGGAGCCACCTTGGAAGAGAACTTGCAAGAAGAAGCACGTAGACTCCCCAGATGAGTCCGTCACTTCAGACACTGACCTTGATGAGTTGGAAGGGTCCCCACAGTCATCCTTTGATGATATCACATTTGCAGATATTCTAGAGATCCTGAAGTGGAGAGGTGGCTGGCAGGCCACCACCCCTTCTGATGAGGAGTCAGTGTACCTGAAGGCTTTTGGGTCTCAACCTTTAGCCTCCTGGGTGTTTCCACCTTTCGATGAGCTAATGGACCTGGTCAGTCAAAAGGTGTGGGAGTCACCTGACACAATGGAACCACTCACTCGGAGGCCAAACAAATTCTTGTCAGCTCCTTTGAGAAAGGATTTCCTTACTAAGGGGGATACCTGTAGATGCTATGGTGGTGGCAGCAGCAGCCACCAAGAAGGAACTTTCAGTGATTTCCTCATCTGTTCATTCTCCGAATAAAGACTCTCAAATGATGGACAGATACGGGAAGCGTATCTTTAAGTCAGCGGCATTTTCACTATGATTGCTGAACTACCTATCTCACTTTACAAGGCTACAAAGAGATCTCCTGAAAGAGCTAGGAGATACTCTACAAGGTACATTAGCTGTGGGGTGAATAAGGGAGGTCTCTTTCCAGCTGTCCACCTTAAATTCCATCATCAACTCCTCCATGAGGCTGATATCCTACACAGCAGATGGAGCGAGCAGGGCAGCAGGTTTCGGAGTTTCCCTTAGGAGATGCTCCTGGATGTGCTTGTGCAATTTTGTGAAGCCCTTTAAGTCTACTTTTACTAACGCCCCTTTTGATGGTTCCTCACTCTTTGTACCCAAAGTAAAAGACACTCTAACCCAGCACAAGCAGGAATGAAGAACTCTCTCTACCATTGGAGTACATTTTTCTGTACCTTCAAGACCTTATCCTAAAGGCCAGAAGAGTGGAAAAATGTGGTTCAAAAGATCCCAGAGATTTTTTCCAGTATGCCCAGGGTGATTCCTTCCCCAGGGGCAGAGGGGGGAGGCAATAATGGTAGACACTGCTCCAGATGCAGAGGAGGCCCACAGAACCAGGGTGACTGTGTTTCCTTTTGTGGACACCCTTATCAGCACTCCTGAAAGGAGGCCCAACTGCTCTACTCTGGAGGCAGTCAGGGGACATTTATTCATGTACCCAGAAGCCTAGCATACTATCACAAGAGACAAATGGGTACTAAAAATAATATCCAGAGGATACTCTATCCCATTTTCCAATCCTGTCCCACTGACCAGAACAATCCCAGATGTTCCACCCAATCTAAGGGAGCAAGCAACTATAGAGATTCAAAAGTTGCTGCACAAAAAGTGTCATCCAAGAATTCCCCGCAGACCAAATAGGATTCGGAACTTACTCAAGATTATTTTTGGTGCCAAAAAAAAACAGGGAACTGGAGGCCCATATTAGACCTAAGCAAATTAAGTGAATCTGTCAAGAAGTCAAAGTTCTGAATGGTGATACTGCAGTCTATACTTCCCATTTTAGGGAAAGACAATTGGATGTGTTCGATAGACCTTCAAGATGCTTACTACCACATAAAAATGGACAGGACATCAAGAAGGTACTTACGCTTCCGGCTTGGAGCCAGACATTGCCAGTTCCAAGCTCTGCACTTTGGTCTCACTACAGCCCTCAGAGTGTTCACCAAATGCATGGCAGTAGTCGCAGCTCACCTGAGGCATCTAGGATTCCGGGTGTTTCCCTACTGGCTCCTATCTGCCACCACCAAGCATCTACTCCAACAAGCCAGGGATCTAACTTTGGACATTTGCAACCAACTGGGTATTACAGTCAACTTTCATAAATCTGCCTTGTTGCCCTGTCAACATATTACATTTATAGGTGCAGATCTAGACACCACCTCTATGGTAGCATGTCTTCCAACAGAAAGAGTTGTAGCACTCAGACAGCAGATACTTCATCTCCTTCCCAAAACCCAAGTGAAAGCAAAGATAATTCTAAGATTACTAGGAACAATGGCTTCCACAATAACACCGGTTCCTCTTGCCAGAATGCACATGAGGATCCTTCAATGGTTGTTGTTCTCCCAATGGTCACTTCAGGAGCTTCCCATGTCTCACCTAATCAGAATAACGGAATCACGCAAGAACAGCAAGATGGTGGATACACTCCACTCATGTGACCATAGGGAGACCCTTTGTTCCACAACAACCCATAGCTACGGTGACCACGGATGCTTCACAGATAGGGTGGGGAGGCATTATCTGGGAAGAACAGTCCAAGGTACATGGCAAGAACACGAGGCTCACTTGCACATAAATGTCCTAGATGAGAGCAGTGCTTCTTGCGTTGCAAGCACTTCACGACTCTCTCCCTCTAGGAACAATTGTGATACATTCAGACAATATGTCTGTGGTTTGGTACATAAAAAAGCAGGGGGGAACCGGATCATACCCCTTTGTTGAGAGGCCCCGAGAGTTTGGTAATGGGCAGTTTCTTCCCAGCGCTTTCTAATAGCAATGCACATTCCGGGGAAGTCCAACGTGATCCCAGACATGCTGAGCAGGGCAATTCTAATGCCTCACAAGTGGTCTCTCAATCAGAATGTAATGGAAATGATTTTCCAAACATGGGTTCTGCCTTAGTGCAGCAACTACTTTACCCTAACCCCCCCCCCTCTGGGGGAGACACCGAGAGATGCACTTGCTCATGACTGTCCCTCAGGACTTCTATATGCTTTTCCTCCATTTCCTCTCATACCCAAATTCATTCAGAAAGCACAGTACTTGGGAAGCAGGGTAATTCTCATTGCTCCTTACTGGCCTCACCAAGTTTGGTTCCCCTTCCTTTGGCCTCATCTTCAGGAGAAGCCATGGACTCTGGACCCAGTTCCAGACCTGCTGACACATATATCAGGGGTGCTTCATCCTTCTCTCCACACCCTGAAATTGACAGCTTGGCTGCTCCACTTTCCAACATAGGCTTCACAGTTTCACTCCTACAGTTAAACATATCCTTATGTCATCTCATAAAGCTTCTACCAGAAAACTGTATTCTAGCAAATAGAAAAGTTTTTCCCTTTGGGCTCAAAACAGAAGGAACATTGATCCCTTTTCTGCACCCATCCATTCTATTTTGGAATTTTTGGCGGAACTCTTCCAGCAAGGTTCTACTGCAGCAACCATCAGGGTTCAACTCGCTGCAATATCTAATTTCCACATTGGTGATCCTACCTCCAACTTAATGTCACACAGGTTGTATAGAGCCATAGAGTTCCCAGTGTTCTTTCCTAATCATAGCAACAAGGCAGAATACAAATTACATCAACTAGACGTGCATAGACAACTCAGATTCTATTTGCATAGGACCAAAGATTTTAGAAAATCTGACCAATTATTTGTATCATTCTCTGATGCAAAAAAGGGTAGCTCAGTTTCTAAAACTACTCTTTCTAATTGGCTATCTAACTGTATTACATTCATCTATACCACAAATCGCAGAGATTTACCTTTCAAAATGAAGGCTCATTCCACTAGAGCAATGGCTACGTCATCTGCTTTTCAAGCCAGAATTCCTATGGATAATATTTGTGCAGCAGCTACTTGGACCACTCCTCATACTTTTATCACGCATTACAAAGTGGATTTGGCCTCCAGGGACAGGGCCTCATTTGGTTCCACAGTGCTTAAAGGTGTACTCTCGTGAGCCACCCAGGGAAGAGGTGCTAGGGAAGCTGTCCCATCATTCTAAGAATGAAGACGAGATAGGACAACATAACATAAAAAAGTTATGTACTCATCATAATGTTCCATGTTTGTTGTCCATCTCACCGTTCATTCTCCCTCCTTCCCTCTGCCAAAGACTCCTTGTGGACCTGGTGGATGTTTTTACTACCTTCAGGAGTTTTTTGTTTCTCCTTCTATTGAATATAGTATATATTTGTGTTTTTATATATATATATATATATATATATATATATATATATATATATATATAATGTGTGTGTGTGTGTGTGTGTGTGTGTGTGTGTATAGTTTAAATTTCATTCAGTAGTAGCAGCAAACAAGATCTGGGGAATTACACCACTGCATTGTGGGATACCTACTTGCCACAAGCCAAGCTTGAGACTTTCAGCTATGTATTCGGCCGAGTCAGAGCCGAGAATCTGCTCTGAACTCATCATTGTAAGAATGAAAGGCGAGATGGACAACAAACATGGAACATTATGGTGAGTACATAACTTTTTTTTTTGCACACTACTACCTTTTCACCACTAGCTCATGCAAAACACTCATACTTTCAGCTACTTACTAGAAACTTTACTTGCACAAAACTCACCTTCCAAGCCTACAAAAAAATATGTAGACATACTCATTGACACACGTGTACAAATCTGACATCTGCTTCACACAGCAATAAGCATTTTCTACATAAATATATTTCATACTTTTATCAATCCCCATGTGATTTATTTAAAAAAAATACTTCACCAGTACCCATATTTGATGAGAATGCAACAGATATCCACAATGGAAGTTCATCATTCTTAATACCGCATCAGCTTTTAGGCTATATGGGTTGCATCCTGCCTGGAATACAAAAACTGGCCAACATCACAAAGCTCTGAGTTCCGTCCACACCTTCACTCTGATTGTTGATAGGGCAGTCCATTGGAGCAAAATCATCAGTCAGAGTGAAGCAAACTTCAACACTTTCTTGCTGCCTTGAGAAGAAGCAGCACTGAGGGTTCACAGAAGCACCAATCATTTTCAAGCTTCATTTCTGTCAGATAAGTCCCCAGTGGGAACCCTTCCATATATAGATTATGGCCATTTTAAGAAAATTATGTGAATCTGTCAAGAAGTCAAAGTTCTGAATGGTGATACTGCAGTCTATACTTCCCATTTTAGGGAAAGACAATTGGATGTGCTCGATAGACCTTCAAGATGCTTACTACCACATAAAAATGGACAGGGCATCAAGAAGGTACTTACGCTTCTGGCTTGGAGCCAGACATTGCCAGTTCCGAGCTCTGCACTTTGGTCTCACTACAGCCCCCAGAGGGTTCACCAAATGCATGGCAGTAGTCACAGCTCACCTGAGGCGTCTAGGATTCCGAGTGTTTCCCTACTGGCTCCTATCTGCCACCACCAAGCATCTACTCCAACAAGCCATGGATCTAACTTTGGACATTTGCAACCAAGTGGGTATTACAGTCAACTTTCAAAAATCTGCCTTGTTGCCCTGTCAACATATTACATTTATAGGTGCAGATCTAGACACCACCTCTATGGTAGCACGTCTTCCAACAGAAAGAGTTGTAGCACTCAGACAGCAAATACTTCATCTCCTTCCCAAAACCCAAGTGAAAGCAAAGATAATTCTAAGATTACTAGGAACAATGGGTTCCACAACAACACCAGTTCCTCTTGTCAGAATGCACATGAGGATCCTTCAATGGTTGTTGTTCTCCCACTGGTCACTTCAGGAGCTTCCCATGTCTCACCTAATCAAAATAACAGAATTACGCAAGAACAGCAAGATGGTGGATACACTCCACTCATGTGACCATAGGGAGACCCTTTGTTCCACAACAATCCATAGCTACGGTGACCACGGATGCTTCACAGATAGGGTGGGGTGGGCATTATCTGGGAAGAACAGTCCAAGGTACATGGCAAGAACACGAGGCTCACTTGCATATAAATGTCCTAGAGATGAGAGCAGTGCTTCTTGCGTTGCAAGCGCTTCACGACTCTCTCCCTCTAGGGACAATTATGATACATTCAGACAATATGTCTGTGGTTTGGTACATAAACAAGCAGAGGGGAACTGGATCATACCCCTTTGTTGAGAGGCCCCGAGAGTTTGGTAATGGGCAGTTTCTTCCCAGTGCTTTCTAATAGCAATGCACATTCCGGGGAAGTCCAACGTGATGGCAGACATGCTGAGCAGGGCAATTCTAATGCCTCACAAGTGGTCTCTCAATCAGAATGTAATGGAAATGATTTTCCAAACATGGGTTCTGCCTTAGTGCAGCAACTACTTTACCCTAACCCCCCCCCCTCTGTGGGGAGACACCAAGAGATGCACTTGCTCATGACTGTCCCTCAGGACTTCTATATGCTTTTCCTCCATTTCCTCTCATACCCAAATTCATTCAGAAAGCACAGTACTTGGGAAGCAGGATAATTCTCATTGCTCCTTACTGGCCTCACCAAGTTTGGTTCCCCTTCCTTTGGCCTCATTTTCAGGAGAAGCCTTGGACTCTGGACCCAGTTCCAGACCTGCTGACACATATATCACGGGTGCTTCATCCTTCTCTCCACACCCTGAAATTGACAGCTTGGCTGCTCCACTTTCCAACATAGGCTTCACAGTTTCACTCCTACAGTTAAACATATCCTTATGTCATCTCATAAAGCTTCTACCAGAAAACTGTATTCTAGCAAATGGAAAAGTTTTTCCCTTTGGGCGCAAAACAGAAGGAACATTGATCCCTTTTCTGCACCCATCCATTCTATTTTGGAATTTTTGGTGGAACTCTTCCAGCAAGGTTCTACTGCAGCAACCATCAGGGTTCAACTCGCAGCAATATCTAATTTCCACATTGGTGATCCTACCTCAAACTTTATGGCTCTGAGTTCCCAGTGTTCTTTCCTAATCATAGCAACAAGGCAGAATACAAATTACATCAACTAGACGTGCATAGACAACTCAAATTCTATTTGCACAGGACCAAAGATTTTAGAAAATCTGACCAATTATTTGTATCATTCTCTGATGCAAAAAAGGGTAGCTCAGTTTCTAAAACTACTCTTTCTAATTGGCTATCTAACTGTATTACATTCATCTATACCACAAATCACAGAGATTTACCTTTCAAAATGAAGGCTCATTCCACTAGAGCAATGGCTATGTCATCTGCTTTTCAAGCCAGAATTCCTATGGATAATATTTGTGCAGCAGCTACTTGGACCACTCCTCATACTTTTATCACGCATTACAAAGTGGATTTGGCCTCCAGGGACAGGGCCTCATTTGGTTCCACAGTGCTTAAAGGTGTACTCTTGTGAGCCACCCAGGGAAGAGGTGCTAGGGAAGCTGTCCCATCATTCTAAGAATGAAGATGAGATAGGACAACATAACATAAAAAAGTTATGTGCTCATCATAATGTTGCATGTTTGTTGTCCATCTCACCGTTCATTCTCCCTCCTTCCCTCTGCCAAAGACTCCTTGTGGACCTGGTGGATGTTTTTACTACCTTCAGGAGTTTTTTGTTTCTCCTTCTGTTGAATATAGTATATATTTGTAAAAATAATAATCAGGTAAGTCGCAGCCAGAAAATCACGTAACTACATTTATTAAACAAAAAACAAAAAACATACAATTCCTTGCCTTAGCGCTTTCACCCATTCCTATCATGGGTTTCATCAGAGTAAAGTCATACGGAAGCAGCTACTATATATACTTAATGTTATCTAATCACAATGCATTATTAATTTACTAATTTGTAAATTTAAAAATTGCCTAAAATAGAACAGCTTTTTCTTTAAAGAATTTCTTAATTAATTGATGAAAATATTTAAATAATAAATCATGTTTACAAAAAGATTGTACATAATAAAATATAATGCATAAAATTGTGATGCAAAAAATTAATATTGTCAAAAAAGTGTGTACCTTCATACTTAAACAAAATCTTTAAAAACCTAAGATTAATAAACAGTAATATACAATAATATAGAATCTACAGCATAAATATTTTCAATAAATAAATAAACCATAAATGAATGCAACTTGTAAAAGGTGTGTAAAACTACATAATGTAAGATTACTGTTTTAAAATGAATAATTAATTATAAACCTACAATATAAATATTTTCAATAAATATACTATAAATAAATGCGACTTGTAAAAATATATATAAGTAAATGTTGTAAGATTTTAGTTTTAAATAACAGGCAATAGATACATGTTTATTGATACCTGGTTTGTTACATGAATTTAATCTCAACTGCCAAAGACACTCTTTTAATTCTAGTAGAGTGTTCACATCTCCTTCGTTAATAAAATTTTGAGGTATTCTGTCAATAACAAAAAACAGAAATTTTTTAAAATCTTTACATGTGGTACTGTGCATATAAAGAGAGTTTGTAGTTTTCTTGTTCTTAATATCTCTAATATGTTCGGCAATTCTTTCCCTAAGCTTCCTAATGGTTTTACCTATGTAAAATGCCTGACATGATAAACATGTGGCTAAGTAAACCACTAACTTCGTATTACCGTTCACATGTCCAGGACATCTAACAGTTCGGTTATAACCTTTAATAGTAGCATAAGGTCCATCATTAATATACCTACAGCATCTACAAAAAACACATTTTTTCATTTGAGAATTTTTGTATATTACTTCACTTTCAAAATAGTCCTTAAGATTTTTACCCCTACTAAAAACAATGACAGGATCGTTGCCTATAATTTGTAAAATCTCTACCTGATTGTTAAAAAATTTTTTCCATGTCTCTTTTATGCCTTCTGACATTATAGTAATATTACTAGTGTAAGGTAAGACTAATGCACATGAATTTTTTATGCCAGCGCCTCTATTCTCCGTTGTATTATTAGACATACCATATTAGGAATTGGTGAAAGCGCTAAGGCAAGGAATTGTATGTTTTTTGTTTTTTGTTTAATAAATGTAGTTACGTGATTTTCTGGCTTTGACTCACCTGATTATTATTTTTACGAGTTCTTTTTCAAGTGTTTATTTTGTGAGTAGTGTTGGTGTATCACTTCCTGACTATCACGGACTGCTACGAATATTCAAGATTAAAGGATTTTTGTTATGCTTAAATTCCACGCTATTATTTTTTAAATACTAGTTTTATACAACTTTGGATTTTTATGGAGCAGCTACTACAACAACAACTGCTTATTACTCAACGCCTTTTGGCAGTTCTAAAAGAGCAGAATAACACTAACACCCTTTTTAAAGACAAAGTTATTGTCAATGACCATTTACAAAATAAGGACAATGTGGTTGTTGAGAACGCCAATGTGTCCTTGTCTGATACTGAGGAACAGATTTTTACGTTACATTCAACACCAGGAACTTCACGCAGCAACCCCGTAGCCAGCAATTGTCCGACGGATTCTATGGGAGGTAGGACAGTTCGTACTACGGAAGTGAACAGAAGGCACGTGGTTCTGAGGCCGAATTCGGAGAGGAACGCTAGGGACGGGGCTGATGGTGTTTGGCACAACGCGTTTAATATTCCACAAATAGAAGAAGTACTTTCAACTCCTTGTTTTGGACCCATACATTCAGGTCGTGATATGGGATCGCTCAACAAACAAATTGAAGACTTTGGGAAAACGTTGCGTAAGTACAAATCACTACAGATGGATAACGTGTATTTAGAAAGGTCTCTTGAACTTAACCAGGTACCAAAAGGACTTAGGGTTTTTAAGGTACCATTTGGTTTTGAAAATGACAATGAATTGTTCAATGAACTTGTTAACATATTTGATCACACGGGTAAACAACTGATGAAGTTAATTATTAAGAATAATAATACTAAGATAGCTAAATTGAATGTTACGCTAACTACACTTGATAACAGTATCAGAAACGATTTATTATTTGAACATAATAAGGGTAAATTTGATAATACACTGGCTGACATAAATAGATTTGTTAGTAAAGGCTTGGAAAATAAAAATGAAAAATTGCAAAGGGACACAAATGATTATTTAGGTAACAAGGCATATTGTCATTTTAAGGACTACAAACTTCTTTTTAGGACAGCAGGGAATGGCAGTAACAATGCTAACACAAACACAACACACAACAGTAACACAGTGCCTAGAGAAGACTCTTGAAGACACATAGGAGTTCAGGATGGTTACGCAAACTTGAGTGAACCTTTTTTAGAGGAACCTGCCCTTCGGAGATCCGAACTCTTGAAGGAGCGTCACCGAGGGCAGGATCAATACGGTCAGCATAGCAACAGGAACAGATTCAGGCAAGTGCGACAGGATTATTTAAGTATTAACTTGCCCTTTCAGGCTGACGACAAGGTTTGTGAGGTTATGAACTGTGTGAAATCCTTGAACTTTAGAGAATTTAATGAGCCCACTAAAACAGTGCAAGATTCACACAACGAATATAGTCGAACGACTTTGGATGTGTGTGAAATTGATTCTATTTATTATGAGATTTTTAATGATAATGAAAATGTTTACGAATTGCAAAACCATAATGATTTTAAGTGTGATATTATTACAGATGGTGGTTTTTCTGTGTATAACTACACAGAAAAACTTTTTAATGAGAACTATGTTTCACTTTTTAAAAAAGGTTTTAAATTTATTCCAAATTTTAAAGTGGACATAGGGAATATTTTGTTAAATTTAAAAACTAACTTACACTAGACTACTGAATTTAAAAATGTTTTTTAAAAACAAGGCTGACATTGATTTGAAGGTGGAAACTAAAAATTTTAATCTTAAGAGGTCAGGTACATTCATCCCACCTAGTAATCCTGTTATTTACCTTTTTGAAATGTTTTGTGAGATTCAATTAAGAAAAGCATGGAAGGAAATGCACTTGATAGAGGACAATTTGACAGTAGCAGAAAGAAACTGTCTTAGGGAACTAAGTGTTTCAAACGATCTGAGAATTATGAAACCAGACAAGGGGGGAGGGGTAGTGATTATGAGTACAACGGATTACCAACACAAAATGACAAATATGCTTAACGATGATATGACTTGTACAGCAGTTTTAAAATATGACATGATAAAAGTTTATACAAAGATTGATTGGCAACTATATGATTTATTATTGGAAGGTATTATTACTAAGGAAGAATTTGACTACCTTTCAGTTGATTATCCTGTTACACCATCTTTGTTCGGGATACCCAAGATACATAAAAACGTTTCTAACCCCCCCTTTAGGCCTATAGTGTCAGCAAAACAATCCAAAACTGAAGCAATAGCACATTATATTGATGTCAATTGTAGTGAGGTTGTGAAAAACATTAAGCATATATTGAAAGATTCTTGGAATTGTCTAGAAATTTTAAAAGACCATGTTAAAAAGGATTTAGACAACATCATTATTGTTACAATTGACATTGTTAACCTATTTTCCGTAATACCCCTTGAGGAGGGGTTACAATTGTTTGAAGCTAGTTTAGATACACATGGAAGCTTTCACACAGTTAAACGGAAACTATTAGTAGAACTAATGGAGATGGTTCTAGAAAATAATTTTTTCCAGTTTGGGGGCGAATATTACAAACATAGTTCTGGCGTAGCTATGGGTGCAAGATGTGCCCCTGTATACGTGAATCTGGTTTTGGCTATGTGGGAGAAGGAGAATGTTTTTACTAGCAGTTTTTGGTCAAAAGTAGATATATATATCTAAGATTTTTGGACAACATTTTGTTGTTTTGGAAGGGTACTATAGAGGAAATGGAAGAATTTGTTGCATATTTAGAGAGTACCACACCTTTTCTGAAATTCACATACAACATTAATAAGGAAGGTTGTGAGTATTTAGACATAAAATTGTATAAAACAAGGGGCAAGATTGAATCAAATATTTATCGAAAAAAGACATTATCAAATTCGTACCTACATTTTAAAAGTTGTCACCCCTATTTTCAAAAGCGTAACCTAGTAAAAGGGCAAATGGTGAGGCTTTCTAGGATCATCAGTGAGGATGATGAGTTTTTTCATCAGATGAATATTCTATCTGATATGTTTGTAGATAGAGGTTACCCTAACAAATTACTGGACCAAATTAGAAAGGAAGTAGGTGACAAAAGGAATGTTAATTTTAAGCCCATATTAAAACATGGTATGTCTAATAATACAACAGAGAATAGAGGTGCTGGCTTAAAAAATTCATGTGCATTAGTCTTACCTTACACTAGTAATATTACTATAATGTCAGAAGGCATAAAAGAGACATGGAAAAAATTTTTTAACAATCAGGTAGAGATTTTACAAATTATAGGCAACGATCCTGTCATTGTTTTTAGTAGGGGTAAAAATCTTAAGGACTATTTTGAAAGTGAAGTAATATACAAAAATTCTCAAATGAAAAAATGTGGGTTTTGTAGATGTTGTAGGTATATTAATGATGGACCTTATGCTACTATTAAAGGTTATAACCGAACTGTTAGATGTCCTGGACATGTGAACTGTAATACGAAGTTAGTGGTTTACTTAGCCACATGTTTATCATGTCAGGCATTTTACATAGGTAAAACCATTAGGAAGCTTAGGGAAAGAATTGCCGAACATATTAGAGATATTAAGAACAAGAAAACTACAAACTCTCTTTATATGCACAGTACCACATGTAAAGATTTTTAAAAATTTGTTTTTTTGTTATTGACGGAATACCTCAAAATTTTATTAACGAAGGAGATGTGAACACTCTACTAGAATTAAAAGAGTGTCTTTGGCAGTTGAGATTAAATTCATGTAACAAACCAGGTATCAATGAACATGTATCTATTGTCTGTTATTTAAAACTAAAATCTTACAACATTTAGTTATATATATTTTTACAAGTCGCATTTATTTATAGTATATTTATTGAAAATATTTATATTGTAGGTTTATAATTAATTATTCATTTTAAAACAGTAATCTTACATTATGTAGTTTTACACACCTTTTACAAGTTGCATTCATTTATAGTTTATTTATTTATTGAAAATATTTATGCTGTAGATTCTATATTATTGTATATTACTGTTTATTAATCTTAGGTTTTTAAAGATTTTGTTTAAGTATGAAGGTACACACTTTTTTGACTATTAATTTTTTGCATCACAATTTTATGCATTACATTTTATTATGTACAATCTTTTTGTAAACATGATTTATTATTTAAATATTTTAATCAATTAATTAAGAAATTCTTTAAAGAAAAAGCTGTTCTATTTTAGGCAATTTTTAAAGTTACAAATTAGTAAATTAATAATGCATTGTCATTGGATAACATTAAGTATATATAGTAGCTGCTTCCATATGACTTTACTCTGATGAAACCCATGATAGGAATGGGTGAAAGCGCTAAGGCAAGGAATTGTATGTTTTTTGTTTTTTGTTTAATAAATGTAGTTACTTGATTTTCTGGCTGCGACTCACCTGATTATTATTTTTACGAGTTCTTTTACAAGTGTTTTATTTCGATAGCATATATTTGTGTTTATATATATATATATATATATATATATATATATATATATATATATAATGTGTGTGTGTGTGTGTA
The DNA here is from genome assembly GCF_019279795.1 of Protopterus annectens. Classification (NCBI taxonomy): domain Eukaryota; kingdom Metazoa; phylum Chordata; order Ceratodontiformes; family Protopteridae; genus Protopterus; species Protopterus annectens. The sequence goes on from NC_056739.1 coordinate 833,682,374, forward strand.
TATAGTTTAAATTTCATTCAGTAGTAGTAGCAAACAAGATCTGGGGAATTACACCACTGCATTGTGGGATACCTTCTTGCCACAAGCCAGGCTTGAGACTTTCAGCTATGTATTCGGCCGAGTCAGAGCCGAGAATCTGCTCTGAACTCATCATTGTAAGAATGAAAGGCGAGATGGACAACAAACATGGAACATTATGGTGAGTACATAACTTTTTTTTTGCACACTACTACCTCTTCACCACTAGCTCATGCAAAACACTCATACTATCAGCTACTTACTAGAAACTTTACTTGCACAAAACTCACCTTCCAAGCCTACAAAAAAATATGTAGACATACTCATTGACACACGTGTACAAATCTGACATCTGCTTCACACAGCAATAAGCATTTTCTACATAAATATATTTCATACTTTTATCAATCCCCATGTGATTTATTTAAAAAAAATACTTCACCAGTACCCATATTTGATGAGAATGCAACAGATATCCACAATGGAAGTTCATCATTCTTAATACCGCATCAGCTTTTAGGCTATATGGGTTGCATCCTGCCTGGAATACAAAAACTGGCCAACATCACAAAGCTCTGAGTTCCGTCCACACCTTCACTCTGATTGTTGATAGGGCAGTCCATTGGAGCAAAATCATCAGTCAGAGTGAAGCAAACTTCAACACTTTCTTGCTGCCTTGAGAAGAAGCAGCACTGAGGGTTCACAGAAGCACCAATCATTTTCAAGCTTCATTTCTGTCAGATAAGTCCCCAGTGGGGAACCCTTCCATATATAGATTATGGCCATTTTAAGAAAAATATTATAGGTTCATAGGTAGGTACTAGGCTATTGGCCCTAGGGCCTATATAAGCCCAGCCAAACGGTACCCTGGCTTTTGCCACCCAGGAAAATTATTTTCCTGTGCCCCTGTCAAGTAGAGCCACAGAAGTGATCCCCAGGGTGAATTTCCTATCTCCCATCCAATCATCAAGATTTTTCTTGAAGAGTGCTAATGAAGAACTTTGATATAGATAGGTAGTTTGTTCCAGAGTATGGAAAGTCTCTGAGACAGGAATCTATCCCTCCAGCATGTTCTGTTTATTGTGGTGACAAGGTTTAGGTCCCTAGAGCGTGTAGCTCGGAGGGATTGAGATTTCTTTACATGGAGCATGTCTAACAGCTCTGTAAGTTAGGCAGAGATCACCTCTGAGTAGGCGATATGCGACAGAGTAAAGCTGGAGTTTTTTGAGACTGTCTGTGTAGGGCATCTGTTTGAGGCTGGTAATCCTCTTTGTGAGGTATTTCTGTGGCCTTTCCAGTTGTTGTAGATGTCTTGTGAGGTAATACCAAAAGAGGCGTTATACTCTTTAATGGGTCTAATGAGTGATGAGTAGAGGGGAACAATGACCTCTTTTTTTTCCTGGATGAGAAACCTTTTGTGATGAGGTGTGCCATGTAGAAGGATTTCCTGACTACTGTGACAAAGTGATTATCAAAGGAGAGACTACTGTCCACCTGTGTCCTAAGGTCTCTTATCACACTTTCGGTGTTAGGTAGACTACCGCCTATGTGGTAGTTCATGGGTACAGAGTTTTTACCAAAGGGATGACAATGCACTTTTTGGCACTGAGCTTAAGGCCATGGCTTTGACACCAGGCATCTGTCTCAGTGAGGCCCTTTTGTAGGATGTCCACATCATTAGGAGATTTGATTATGGCTCCTAGTTTCCAGTCATCTGCGAACTTTGTTAGCCAAAAACCTTCTGTGTAGTTTTTAATTTATCCCCTTTAAGAAACTCTGTATTTTTCTCAATATATGAAGTTTTCAATTTGGAGTCACTGCTTTTAGCCCTTAGCCAATGATTTGTATGGGGTCAATTTTTGGTGCAAATTATGTACTGTTTATATAAACTTTATGATTTTTTTTTGTAAAACTTTAGGGTCACAATGTGCTACAAATGGGTGGAGAGCATCAGAACATGTTTTACTCTTCTCTGCAGTGTGACAACGTTCCTGCCATTTTTCCTGCCAGTTAGTTGTTCCTGAGACCACTCTGGCTTCCATTTGGTAGTCCTTTTAGCTACCATGAATAGTGAGCTACATCTATTAGGCCTTTCCAATGTCTAGTCTGGGCATGGGAAAACCATCCTCTTTGGGCCAGGAAGACACTCTGGGAGATGCTTCTTGGAATAACCAGAGAAATAGACCACTAGACATGGCAAAATGCTTTCTCTGAGTTGATCCTCAGCTAAGAGGTTACCTGCAAAGAAAAAAAAAAACGTTGTTCATCTGAAGACATGGTGTCTGTTAGAGAAGAAGATTTTCTTACCTTTGCCAGGCAGTTATTACAGGCGGTTAATCCTGGTGTATGGAAGCCCTTATTTGTCAGAGGATTTTGGCATGGACAGAAACAGGGCTTCTTCTAGAACAGATTCCAAGCCTAAACCTCTGGTTTTGAGGGAAACTTGGTCCTTCACATCTCCTTTTGGAGGAATTATCTTTTTTTTATATTATTTCCAGGATGAATGAGGTGATGTTTATCAAATTGATCACTGCTGCAGTAGCTTTAGCTGTATGGGTTATATCATGCCAAAGATATAAGAGCCAGCCAGCTTCCAAAGCTTCTGGATACCTTCCATGAACTCAAACCATTATGCATATTTTACTGCCAAGCCCTGATGAGCTTTCCTGCTGCTGAAGACAACACTCCTCCGAGGATAGACAGTCAGCTTGTGCTATTCCTTTGCAGGTCAGATAAGTTCCCTTTGGGGAAAAAACCTTCTGAAGAAAAAAAAATATATATTGTTAAATGTACTTTCAATTTACAAAGGTTATTTTTGATCTCTGAGTTTGTGGTTTAATGGACTGTGATGAGACTTAACTGTACTTTTAATGGGAGTGCACTTTTTTCCTGTCAGTTTAAGAGCAGTTGAAAATATTTGAAAACTATTTTTATGTGGAGAAATTGTATTTATTAGTAAAGTGCATTGGAGTGCTTTTTATTGTATTTTTGTGGAGGAAAGTGATTTTTGGCAACTCTATATTTTTACTGGGTTATGTTGCTTGTTTTCCTTGAGAAAGAGGCATTACTTTCAGCTTGATCATGGGAAAAAAAAAAAAAAGAACACAAGTCCCACAGTTAGTCTTTCTTCATCCAAAAAAGAAAAAAAGTTAAGCAAACAGCTTTTGTACCTCAGCAGGCTATCAATTTGCCTCAGCCACAGGTGGGTGACACTACACTCAAACCACTCATCTTTTACACCAGATCTCTCTGGTTTAACCCCTACAGCCATTATGGACTGGGGGTTAACCACATGCTCTACATCTGTTGAGGTCCCCTCAGGAGGCAAGGGAGAGCCACTCTTGTCAGTCTTGGAGAGAGAATGTGGAAGGCTTCCCCGTTTAGTCAGAATGTTGTGCTCATCCTTGGGGAAGTTGCTACTGCTGCCATTAATGACACTGTTGGCCACATCTTTTCTGTCAAAAAGAAGCTGAAAACTAAACATGTATCTACTGCTCCATAAATTTCTCTAGACCAGACTGGTTACTAGATCTCGCTCGGGGTCTAATTCAGGCTATTGATTCTTCTTATAAGGTTGTTTCTGGTAAAAAAAAGAGGGGTCCCTCTTTTTCTGAAGAGATACAAGGTTCTGAAGCAGGACAGGAAGATGAAGAGACAGATGCAGATGTTTTTCCTTAGATTTCTGATTCACTCAGAGAAGAGCTCCATTTCTGATTCTCCTTGTGGAAGGGGTCTCTTTCTCTGAGACTATTCCTAAAATGTGCCAATAATTTTACTGGGAGAACACTGAGGTTTCTCAGTCCCTCATTAAACACGATGAGCTGTTAAAGATGGAATTTCCAGAACCTTCTCCCATTTCTCTAGTGCAGTCAGATCTGGAGGATGTGTGTGCCACTGCCTGCAGTTTTCCAGGCAGTCAGCCTGCTGACCCTAAAAAGGGAGACAGACTGAGGAACTTTATAAAATCTTTTACATTTTTATGTACTCACCCCAAACCTGACCCAGCAACTATATCTTTAGTTAATTCTGCTGCTAGACATTTAGTTAATTTGAATCCCACACTTTCTCACAGGGAAGGAAAAATAGTTGATAGGTTTGGAGAAAAGGGTATTTGTTTCTGTAACTTTGATTTTCTGAATTTTAAATTGTCAGTCTCTACTGTTAATGTTTATTCTGACTAATTGTGAAAGAATGAGGAATGTTTTGTCTACTGCTTCTTTTTGAGAGGAAAATTCTGCTTTTAAATTGTTTAATTTCTTCCATTTTACAGGTCACGGCCTATTGTTTAAAGTGTATGTATGATTCTCTTGATGCTACTTCTAGAGCTATGGCCACTGTTACTGTGTTTGCCTGTCAGTATTCTTAGAATCTCCCAGATGATGTGAAAAATGAGATTTTAAATTCTCCATTGGGTAGAGATTTAGTTTTTCATCCATCTGCTGCAGAGGTTATCAAAATATATGATGAGAAGAATAAGCTAATACAGGTAATCATTTTAGGATTTTTTTAGCCCTCCTTTGCAAATTTTCTAAAGTATTCTCTGCCCCCCTTCCATTTTTGGTGATAAACAAAACAGTGTTAGAAAACTACCGTAAAACAGATCTTTAAGAAGAATGGCATGGAGAATCTAGAAAGAATGCAGGAACCTCCCAAACCAAGTACAATCCAAATAGTCAGAATGACTATTTAAAAGACTTCCCCTCCCCACCCTGGCAGTCAATTTTCCCTTTCAGAAAGTCTGAATCTCCACTTCCCTCTTTCTCTCTCTTTCACAGCAGATAATTTCAGATAAATGTGTTCTGAAGATCATTCATCAAGGTTACATAAAGCAGAGGGAGAAAATTCCTCCTTTTCAGGGGGTAATTCCTCATCCACCAGATCACACATCTCTATTTTCCACTGCCCTTTAACACATGTCTCAGGGATTGATGAGACAGTTCCTTCTTCCCAGATTAGGTAAGGTTTTTATTCAAGAATGTTTTGGTGCCAAAGAATGAAATGCTTGGAGACTAGTTTCTTTCTTAAGCCAATTTGTGATAGGGGCGACGTTCAAAATGGTGTCACTTCACAACCCATTACCTCTTCTTCCTCATTTACGTTTTCTGGTAACATGCTTATCACATCCCTATTCATCCAGACTTCAGGCATTCCTTAAACTATCTGGATCACACTTTTAGTTCTCTGTCTTACCATTTGGACTGTCATCTGCACCAAGAGTATTCACAAAGTGTCTAACTGCAGTTTTAGCTCACTGCATGCTACAGGGTATCCACATTTTTCCATATTTAGATGACTTGCTAATCTTTGCAGTGTATTTTTCAAAGTATCAGGAATGTCTTACTTGGGCGAGAGATATCTTACACAAACTGGGATTCCAAGAGAACAATCAAAATTCTTTTATGATTACATCACACAGGAATGTGTTCCTAGGCTGTCTGCTAGACACCTCAGTTTAAAGAACTTTTCTTCCACAGGAAAAATAGATCTTTACTTAGATCTATTTCTAGGATTTTCCACTAAGACTTCAGTCACTGTGAGGGAATAACTCCGGATCTTGGGTATCATGACATCTATGAATCTCATGATGCTCCTGGCAAGACTCCACATGAGAGAGAGTGTGTGGCATCTGAAATCTTTTTGTTTCCAACACCAGTACCCATTACTTTTTCAAATCCAAGTTCTGGGGTTTGTCAAAGAAAAATCACTTGGTGGAGAAAAAAATATCCTTAAATCCAAGTTTCCCCTTCTTGACTCTCCCCTGCTCCAAAGCAGTCAGTAAAAACAGATTCCTCTGTATTTGTTTAGGGAGCAGTTTCATGAGAGATACAAATAAGGTATTTGAGGCAGTAAGGATAGATACAAGCACAAAAATGTGGAAGAGATCCTTGCTCAGATTAAGGCCCTTAAGTCTCTAAAACATCTTTAGTCTCCCGGACCTCTTCAAGTTGGTACAGACATGTGGTACATCAACAAGCAAGGGGGAACTAGGTCTTTCCCCTTTGCAGACTTGCTGTGTTAGCTTGGGATGTAGCTTCTCAATAAGCAAGGGCGAACCAGGTCTTTTCTCCTTTGCAGACTAGCTGTGTTAGCTTGGGATGTAGCTTCTCAATAAGCAAGGGGGGGCAGGTCTTTCCCCCTTTGCAGACTAGCCATGTTAGCTTGGGATGTAGTTTCTCAATACAGTCTCACACTATAGGCATCCTTCATCCAGTCAGAGCAAAATTGCATGACAGTCAAGATTGAGCAGAACAGGGGGTCTTCCAAGACTTGATCCATCTGTGTGGATTCTAGTAGGCCTCTTTGCCTCATCTCTGAACAATCAGCTGACAAAATTTTGTTCCAGGACTCCATGCAAGAAGGGCCCAGAAGACAGATGTTTTTCTTTTTCTTGGACAGGAATGTTCCTTTATCATTTTAAACCCTTTCTTCTGCTATCCAGGGTACTTCTAAAGATTCAGATAGAATCCCCCATTATTACTGTGGTGGCTCTCTTCTGGACAGGTAACAGTGGTTCTCCCTTCTTTTGGAAATAGACAGGAGTGATTACTACAAGCTTCATCACAGAAGAGATCTTGCACAAGAATAGGGACATCTAATACGCCTTGACTCCAGTCAACTTCTACTGACTGCCAGGATGATAGCATCTTGATTCCCTTTAGACACCTGTTCACTGAGAATGTGCAGCAGGTACTAATGCAGGCAACAAAGCCTGCTACTAGAATATCCTATATAATCAAATGGAAAACATTTTCTAGTTGGTGCCAACAACAATAACTGGCACTCATTCAGGTCTAATGTTTCTCTGATTTTACAATATTTGGGTGGGTTACTATCCTTTGGCCTTTCTCAATCCTCCACAAAGGTTAATTTTTGTGCCATTTCAGCATATCTGCCCTTGGATTCTCCTCTTTCAATGTATCCACATGTTTTGCATAGGAGACATAAAGAAAATTGGTGGCTGTTCCCCGAGATCTTAATTTTGTATTAGAAAAGCTAACACTTGCTCCATTTGAACCAGCTCATCTGGCTAACTTGATGTTTTTAACATATAAAGTTGTTTTAGTGATTGCTCTGCTCTGATCTCTAGATAAAGAGTAATTGAGATGCAAGCTCCTATAGTGAGTCAGCCCTTTCTCATTCTTCATAAAGACAATGTTTCTTTGAGAAATACTACTTTAGGCATAAAAAAGGGGGTTATCAGAATTTACTTTACGCTAAATTGTCCATCTCCTCATTGTCTTTCCTGAACTTGGAAATGAGTAAGAGAGGATACTCCATACCTTGGTTGTCCACAGAAAACTCAAGTACTATCCTGACGGAACAAAATCTTTGGATCAGTTGTTCATTTCTTGTGAATGTAGGAAGAAGGGACCACCTGTGTCAAAACAGATTTATTTTTTTTCTAATGGCTGACTCTGGCTATTACTTTTTGTTCTCACCACAACAAAAATATTCCAGGTAGGGTCAAGGCCCACTCTACCTGGGCCTTGACTTCTTGGCTTTTTGGAATGAGTTGGATTCTAGAAGTTTTATACTAGAAGCAACAACTTGGATCTTTAAGGACAATAGCAGAAAGTGTTTTATTTTTATGAGGAATCAGTTGAAAGAGGAACTAAAAATGTGAGGAGCATTTGAGGGTAAGATGGCTAATATGGACAATGCCTGAGATTTTCTCAGTAAGCAAAACTAAGATTCTGTGAGTGATTTAATATTTTATAAATCCCAAAGGAAATAATTGTATTGAAATGTTCCTTACTAAATGATAAAAGAAATGTGAAGATATGTGAGGTATTGTGGATAATGTGAATAGTTTGATAATTTAACACCATTAATGAATAAACAGACTCAAAGAAGGAAGACAATAGGGATGGGAATGTGTTGAACTGTAAAGGGGGCTATGGATGCTTGTGAAGATGGGTTGGGTGGTAACTGTGTTGTAAGTTTAGATTACGTGTTTTATATTAGAAAGTTAACACTAAATTGATGCCATGTTGAGCTGTTAGTGCATGGGGTTATGATTGCATTTTGAAATCTGAACATATTTGGGAGGATAATAAGCTGAAGATTGTTGAGAGATAGAGCAGGTACCATGCATCAGGAAAATGATTATATTTTAAAAGTATGTTAATCCTGCAATTCACTTGGTACTTCAGATAGTTGCAGGTTAACAAATGACAGGGGTTATGTATTTTGTGTGCAGATATATATCATGATTGTTGGAGAAATACACAACTAGATTTTGATGGAAAAGACAATGTTTGGTAGCAGATATAGTTGAAGGAATGTTGGTGTATGTTATTAGGGCAAACAGATGTGCTGTAAAGGATATGAACAACCTCTTTCATTTTTATGTTTTGTTATGTTGATGGGATAGGAGCATTGCTTTTGGTTAAACACAGGGGAATTTGCTAATGTCTATAAACGAAACACTAATTATTAATAATGACTGTTGACATTGTACTGGGTATTGGTAGAAGGGCATGAGAAGAAAAGAAAAGTTGTGGGACAAGGAGGTAGATGTCTAGGTAGGTAGCTGGGAGATACTAGGATACCTCATCCTGGGGTGGTGTGCAGTGGCATCCAGCATCTGTTTCTATCAGGGAGCATAGACAGGGGTTCCCTACTCAATGGATTTTTGGCTGAAGCCTAAGTGGCACATCTGGCTGATGCAGGATAGGAACAGTAAGTTGATGATAGTTATATGGAATTTGGGGATAAATAATAACACATGACAGTGAATGTTGGCAGGATTGGTGAGGGATAAGGTAGAAACTATGCATTAGGAGGAGGGAAGTGGGGTAATAATAAAACTAGATTTTCCTGTATGGCAGTAAGTTGTGCTAAGGCAGGAGAGAAAATGGGCATAAGAATACTTGTGAGGGGAAGGTGTGGGTCGAAGTGGTGGAGGAAAGTCGATAAGTGAGGAAGATGGATAGGTAGGTAGTGGAATATACTTGGCTGTAAAGTATTACTGACCCTAATGAGGATTAGAAGGAGGTTGATAGAAGAGTGCCTGGAGAATAGTGGGAAATTTAGAGAGAGAAAAGGAGACCAGGTTATTCAGGGGGTGTGGCTGGGAGGGGAGAGACTAACATTTGGCTGTAGAGCCGAGAGGGATAAACTCTTTGGTACATAGAAGTGTTAAAGAAAGGAAAGTAGATTTTTAGGTTTAATGGAGGTGGTGGAAAAGAATGGATTTATTTTTCTAACATGGGAAAAGACAGGTGTGCACATGAATAGAACCTTAATGGATGTTTTAACTGTAGGAGAAATGGCAGATATTAAAATGGTGGAGAAAAAGCAGTCTATTCATAGTTTGATAGCAGACAGATGGGGTATAGAAGGTGAATGGGATAGATGAAGGAGTTGCAATCCAGGGAATTGGAAGGATGACGTATAGATTAATTAGCTTCACAAGATAGTAAGGCAGATATTGAAATTCAAAATGGGTATGAGAAATGTAGGCTCTAAGTGAGATAATACGGGTAAGGTTAAAGCTGTATGGAAGGGAAGAATGGTGGAAAGGTGAAGAGGAATACAAAAGGAAAGAGGGTGGAAGATGAAGGAGATGGTGGATAGGCTGTATGCTTGGTGTAAACATATTAACAGTGTTGAGAATTTTGGGGAGAAGATATCAGGATGTCATTTGCACAGATTTAAAAGCTTGCAGAAATTAACATGAAATTAAAGTTGGTAAGATGATGGGGACATAGTGAAGTTGATATTAAGTTATTTTCATGGAAGTTGAAATATCAGGAAAAAAGGCATGGATTGTATCACCGAGAAATGACAGACATTTAGAAAATTGAAGAAAGGATGTTTGGGGTTTGAGAATTTTACAAAATCCTCCATACACACACTGGAGATGTTAGAAGTATGGAGTGGAGGATAGTGATATTGGAGGAAGAAGGTTGGATATGAAAATAGAAGTTGTAGAATACATCTGATACAGAAAAGGCTTTGGGCCTAGATGGCAATGGCATTGGCATCGGCTTTTACCATTTGGTGGAACCATTTGCCTATACCACATTCTGTTTCTTCTTTCGGCCTAGATGCCTATTCTATACATTTCTATAAATAGGTATGGGTAGCGATAGAGATAAGGGAAATACTGATACATTTTTATAATCGGATTATTGATGTGAAGGATGCTAGATTGCATGTATGAGGCTTTTGTGATCATGTTCATCGCTGCAGCAGTAGCCATGCCTGTATGGATTATATTCTGCCTAGAATATAACAGCAAATCAGCTTCCAACATTTCCAATGTGCCCAAACCATCAGTCAGCTCAAGTGAGCTGACTGAAAAGATGGGTTTAGATGCCAAGCCCTTCAGCGCTTTCCCGCCATTGAAGAGAAAGCACTCCTCAGCAAACTTTCAAGGATCGACAGTCAGCTTGTGCTGTTCCTTTGCTGGGCAGATACATTCTCTTTGTGGAAAAAACTTTCACATTTTAAAAACTGTTTTATTATACTTTCCAGTTTAGGAAAGTTGTTTTTAAGCTAGAAGTGGAAGGTACCTTGAAGCTTTCGAAGCTGGCCGGCTGCTATATCCTATGTAGGATATAACTCATATAGCTAAGGTTTCTCCAGCAATGATCATTCAAACAACTACTATTATGGTAAATTTACTTATACAACTGTACTTTGTGATGTTATATAAAAAATTTGTATAGGGACATGGTGTGGAAGTTTATCTGACTGTTTTCATTAAATGCATAATTTCATTTCCTCAGTATCCAGTTTCTACCATCAAACTGTAATCAAAATGTTTTAGATTTACCCAAATGTCTACTAGTGATTGGGTATGAGCACAATGCAGCCATCACACTAGGAATGGTGGCAAAGAAATTCACAAAAATGATGCTGATAAACAGGGAAGACATTTAGCCTCATGTTCTAAAACATCAAACTCGTACGTTAAAAATGGCCAGGCCTCTTGCAGCTGAATATCATTCATATACAAATGCTTACTTTTACCCAGTGGTGGACCAAGATAGTAGAGAGACTCCATGCAAGAATATTGATGTGCTCTCCACCCCTGTGAATTCTTATTCCCTACTAGTATATTCCCCCCAACACACAGTCTCTCCATATATTCAGATGTCTACTTTTCATGCCTGCCTGCTTGGATGACAGTTTTTGTGTGTTTTTTTTTTTTTGCACCATGCCTGCCATCCATCAAACCTCCTTCATAGGACAAAATCCCATTTATTATCATGCATGGGGCTCTCCAGAAGTACATTTTGACAGCTGTCCAGATGGGCCATCATTCTGGCAGCCATTAGAATTCTTTGTTCATGTACTGTCATCTCAGCTATGAGGACATTTAGAATAGCCCTATCCCTACCCCCTGGCAGAAGAATGAATGATCTGTTTCATTGCAGAGATCCCTAACATATGTCCTGTGCAGGTGCATTATTCAGTACACTCACAAGGAAAGCTACCCCTAAACAGTAAATTGGTAAGCCAAACACTCACCCCTGGCTGCCCATTTGCACCTACCCTGGGGATTCATAGCAGTATAATCCACCACTACCACCCTACCCCATATGGGAACATTGATCCTCCCCTGATATCATCATCTTCAAGCACCTGAGCTGTTTGTCAAACTCTCTTCTCCTGATGTGTAATCAGGGATTTATCTTTTTCTGCCAGCAGAGCTGGTTTGTCTGGATATCTAACAACAACCATTCATTTTATTGCTACTTTTATGTAGCTTTCTTGTGTTCAGTTTGTACAACTATGTTTTTCCAGACTTGGGGGGATCCTGCAGAATTAAAGGTATAGTGGTCTCAATTAAGAAAACAAATGTTCACAAAAATGAGATTTTGAGAAATGTTGTCAGTTTTACATTTTAGAAGTACAGGGACTCTGACAATAACCTTTATCATCATCTCTCATCAACTCTGCTGTTAGCATCGCTGTCTCGTCTGCCTATATACCGGTCTTACCATCTGTTTGCTAACTGAGTAAATCCCAACATCTGCATGCCTTATAGTAACATGTTGTTTCTTCTATTATTTCTTGGTAGCATCAGCTTTCCTAAATTCACACTACTCATGCTCAGCAAGAGGTTTGAATGCTGATGTGGAATGATCACTGTAAGATCAAATGGTCACGCAAACCTCCTTTCCAAAGCATGGAGTATAACTCATCCTTTCTCACAAATGGCCTGGAAGGGGGGCTACCATACCAAAATGTTTTTGTTTTTTAGTTGAAAGTTCTTTCTCTCACAATATACTCTGTCTCTCCACAATATGGCTTTTTGCCATTCCTCTTGTTTTTTTTTTTTTTTTGTTTTGTTTGTTTTGTTTTTCTGTACACTCACTTTAAGTGGAAGTACACTGTTTGATTTAATTATCTATGCAAAGAGGTTTTCTTTTCACTTTCTCCCTTTGGTTTTGTGTCCTTTGTCATTTAAAGAGGCTTATATGGCCCTTTCATTTTCGGTTTGCAATACTGAGTAAAAGTAATTGTTGTACTGAAAGAGATAAAACATGTTGATAGCTAAAGTAGTCTTCTTCTTCTTCTTCTTTCGGCTTTTTCCCAGTTAGGGGTCGCCACAGCGGATCATCTTTCCGCTCATGATTGGCAGTGGAGTTTTACAGTGTCGAGTTGCCAGCCCGGTGCCCAACCTTCCACAGAAGGCACACACATGCACACACTCACACCTAGGGCCAATTTAGTGTGTCCAATCCACCTACTGCATGTCTTTGGGATGTGGGAGGAAACCGGAGCACCCGGAGAAAACCCACGTGACCACAGGGAGGACATGCAGACTCCGCACAGAAGCACCCCAGCCGAGAATCAAACCGGAGAACCTCTTGCTGTGAGGTGGCAATGCTAACCGCTGCACCACCGTGGCCGCACCTAAAGTAGTATGGCCCTGAAGTACTATGGCCCTGTAATCACTTACTGTGTTTACCTGTGGCATTTTTTTGTCTTTTTTTGTGATTTGAGCTGTCCACTTAGCAGTAACTACATAGTTGGTTTGTCTCTGTAGAGCAGTAATGCAGTTGGATGGGGCAACAATCTGAGTACATCTAAATCCGTGGAAAGTTTATTAGTTTATGGCTGCAGTGGGACAGAAAAACATGCAGGTATGAAAGCTTTTCCCTGGCCAATAATGCAAGCTTTTCCCTGGCCAAAAACTAAAATGATACTGGCTATAAAGTGTAGGAGCCAGGTAGGCAAATTCATATGAAAATAGGATATTTCAAATAAACTCAATATTTTGCTTACCAAGGAAGGTCAATAGCTCCAAAATACCATACAATGGTAGAGTCTGGTTCTGGCAAGTTCTGCTTTCTTATCTATCAGTATATGGATTGTCTTATAAGAAGGAAAATATGCAGTGAGGATATGGGAACATTGTGTTTAGGGTATGGATGTCCTTTAATGATCCAAAACACAAAACAAAACAGGCCAGTACTAGTGTGAGAAGAAAAAATGACTTTTATTAAAGTCAAACACAGTCAACAGACCACTTTCACCCCAAAGCCTTTTTCAATGCATAACAGAGACTGCAGTATAAAGCCCCATTTATATATGGAAATTAAGAATGGCAGTTATAAATCAACCAGTCAACAATTATTTTATAAATGTTCATTTAAACCAGGTGGAAAAAGCCCAGCAAGTCTAACAATCCTGGCTTTTTCTCTTTTAAAATATTATGCCAACCAGCCTTGCAGTTACTGTTACCACATACCCTATCAATAACTATAAATTGAAATTGGGCAGTTGAATATTTTATGGTGTGCTTACATAGTGCATTCATGGAACATTTATTCCTAATATTGCTGAGATGTTCCAATATGCGCAATCTAATAGGTCTGACCTATGTAGAATGCTGAACATGTGCATACAGCTAAATACACTACTCAGTCCGTGCCATAATTTGCAAATATATTGATGATAAATAAACCGGATGTATCTTTACTGGTAAATTCTTTGGTTTGATGTATGTATCTACAAAATGAACAATGACTGCAGGAAAAACATCCGACCAATTTTGTACCATCCAATGTACCCTGAATAATATTTGTAGATGGCATTTTATGTTTGTAGTGATTAAAATGACCACCCAAAGTTTTACCGTTGCTGAAGGAGAAACAGCATCTGGAACTCAGAAGGATGTTCAGCCATTCATCAGTTCATAAAATGTCCCAATGTTGCTGCACCAAATTCATGAAATAAAAAGTGTTTCATCCAAAACAAGTTATGAACCTGATTGTTTTATCAAAGGTCCCTTTGTTAGTATGATATCTCAACAAATCATTTCTTTGTAGCTTTTTTACGTCGCTGCTGAATTGAAGAAGATGTGACTGGGTATATCCACATTCACAGAATCTAGTTGTTAATTCCCTGTCTTGAAGTAGAAAGCCCTCATTTGTGGAACAAATTCTTTGTATCCTCATATATTGGGAATGTTCCAGATGTGTTGTGGATGACAGCTGGAGGCATGCAGTAAAGTATTGGAATAAAAAGATTTGTGGTACACCAAAGTAACTAAAGTACCATCTTGTTGTCTTTTTAAAAGAACATCAAGAAACGAAATACACTCCATGTCATAGCTGACTGTGAATCGAACACCCCACTTGATTTCATTGATGTATTGAACACATTTCTGCAGGCATATAACATCTGATTTCCTAGCTATCCAGCAGTCATCCAAAAATCTCCTCCAAATATCTATTTCATCCAGAAATAGATTAACTGCCATCAGAAATCATTTGTTTCAGATACTCCATAAAAAGGTCAGCATAGGCTGGTGCAAAGGAAGTACCCATGGCCATACATTTAAGTTGTAGATAGCAACTTCCATTAAAGTAGAACACATTCTTGGTTAGAACATGTTCAGCCAAACAGAGGAGAAAGGTGTTAAAGCCTGAACTCTATAGTGGGATTTCATTTAACCAGTATTTTAATGCAGTAAGACCTGCCCAGTGGAGAATACTGGTGTATAATGATGTAACATCAAGGGTGCACCTCAACAACCCTGAATCCAGTTGTGTATCAGATACAATACTGAAAAACCATGGTATCCTGTATACAGGCCCTAACATCTTTTAGCAAGGGCTTCAAATATGTTGTCAAAAAAGGCGATAATGGTTCTGTAAGAGAACAATTACCAGAAACAATTGGTCTCCCTGGTGGCTGAGTAGCATTCTTGTGAATTTTGGGAAGTAGATATAAATATTGTGGCAATGGATCATTGACTGTCAAATGAAATAAAGGTTTTTCACAGATAATGCCTTCACTGCCTGCCAGCTGTAAAAATTCATCAATTTCAAATGTAAATTTAGATGTTGGATCCATGGACATGGCTATGTAAAACCAACCATCTTTAAGATGTCTTTCAGCTTCATAGACCAGTCCATGACCACTATAGTCCCGCCTTTATCAGCATTAATGATTACTATATTTTTATTCTTCCTCAAATTTTCTAAAGCATGAAGTTCTAATGTAGTTAAATTATTAGGACAGAACTTCCTATCTAGATGTGTATGAAAATATGTAACTCCTTAAGTATACATTTTTGAAAAATGTCAACATGCTTTTTCATGGGAGAGACAAATGTAGATCGCTGAAATTTAAAAGTTAGCAAAGAAGAAACAGTTGATTCATGATTGTTATTATTATCAAAATACAATCTAAGATTTTATAATCTGTAAAAAGAAGTCAAGTCATCCACAAAAGTATCTTCAGACACCATATAGCCAGGTACAAAACTGAGACCTTTATTCAATGCCTGATTCTCAATATCTGACAAAACAAATGAACAAAAAGGTGTTGCTAGAAAACACACCCCACAAACCACGATAAATTAGCTCTTTATTCCACAGAAACACTCAGGACCACACAAATATTAATGCTGATGATTTTAAATACGTTTTTGTCCCCAAGATTTCATCAGATAACATCATTTACTTAATGCAAGTCCTCTACAGTTTTGTATAAGAAGGAATGCACTAGAGAAGCGTTTGCATTTTTTTGTTGTGGTAGCCACCAAGTAGAGGTTACTGTGCTTAATCCACAGGAAAGTAACTTTGCCACAAGTTAGCAAGGGGGTCAGGACACCTTCTTCCTCCTTCTGCATCAGGAGGGACATGAAGTGGTCAATCTCCGCTATATCCACATCACCTTTGTAATTACGACTTATCAACATCGCATGGAATTATGCATTACTTTACGCCCGGTACTAATCCACACTGACCTGCTGGTGGTGGCAGCCACTAAGAAGGAACTAGCAGAGACTTCTTCTTCTGTCCATCTGCCGAACAAGGAGTCTCGAACAATGGACAGATACGGGAAGTGTATCTTTTCGTCAGCAGCATTCACTCTCAGATTGCTGAACTACCTAACACATTTTACAAGGCTTCAGAGAGATCTCCTTAAGGAGTTGGGTGAGACTCTACAAGGTACATCTACTGAAGGAGTCCCTGACAAGGTGTCTGCTCAGTTGTCCACCTTGAATTCCATTGTTAACTCGTCCATGAGGCTAATTTCTTATGCAGCCGATGGAGCGAGCAGGGCAGCGGGTTTAGGAGTTTTCCCTTAGGAGGCACTCCTGGATGCACTTGTGTAATTTTGTGGAGCCATTCAAGTCTACCTTTATCAATGCCCCCTTTGACGGTTCTTCCTTGTTTGGACCCAAGATAAAAGACACACTCACCAGGTGCAAGCAAGTAGGGAAAATGCTCTCTGCTGTGGGATTACGTTTTACTGTCCCCTCTAGACCATGCCCCAAGAGTCAGAGAGGTGGTACAACGTGGTTCAAGAAGTCCTGGAGGTTTTTCCAAGATGCACAGAGTGAATCCTCCTTCAGAGGCAGAGGAAGAGGAGCGAATGGTAGACATTGCCCTAGAGGCAGGGGTGGACCGCAAAACCAGGAAGGCCACAGTTCATTTCGAGGCTGACCCTATCAGCGCTCCTGATGTGGGGCCCGGTTGTGCTTTTCTGGATCCAGTCAGGTGTCACATTTCTTTGTATCCAGAAGCCTGGCTAAGCATCACCCGAGACAAATAGGTACAAAGAATTATCACCAGAGGTTATTCATACCCTTTTCTCTTCCACCTCATGTTCCCAAGAGGATCCCGGATGTTCCACCCAATCACAGGGATCAAGCAACTGTAGAAGTGAACAAGTTCCTCACAAACAGAGACATCCAAACTGTCCCTGCAGACCAGGTAGGATTCAGAACTTACTCCAGATTCTTTTTACTGCCAAAATGTACAGGAGACTGGAGGCCAATCTTGGACCTCAGCAAATTAAATTAATCCATAAAGAAGGACAAGTTCCAAATGGTGACACTGCAGTCTATACTCCCTCTAGTAGGGAAAGACACTTGTATGTGCTCAATAGACCTCCAAGATGCATACTACCACATAAAAATGGACAGAGTGTTGAGGAGTCATCTGCCCTTCTGGCTGGGAGGCAGTCACTACCAGTTTCGTGCTCTTCCCTTTGGTCTCACCAGAGCCCCCAGGGTGTTCACCAAGTGTATGGCAGTAGTGACAGCTCACCTGAGATGTCTAGGATTCCAAGTGTTTCTGTATCTGGACGACTGGCTCCTGACCACCTCCACCAGGCATCTACTTCTTCAAACCAGAGACTCCACTATCCAACTTTGTGCCCAGTTGGGAATTACTATAATTTGGGAAAAATCTGTCTTATCGCCCTCTCAGTTTGTGACTTTTATAGGTGCAGAAATAGACACAGTTGCCATGTTGGCTCATCTTCCAGCAGAAAGAGCACAGAACCTCATACAACAAGTCCTTCATCTACTCCATCTCCGGAAAGTTGAGGCAAAGACAGTGCTGAAACTTCTAGGGCCCATGGCCTCTACCATATTGCTAGTCCCTCTTGCCAGATTACACATGTGGATTCTTCAATGGCTTCTATCATCCCAGTGGTTCTTCCAAAAACTGCCTCTATCCCACCACATCCTTTTAACAGAGTCTTGTGAAAAGGACCTCCATTGGTGGATCCAACCTAAGCAGCTAACAACAGGCACTCCATTCCTTCCTCACCAACCCGTTGCTACTGTGAACACGGTTGCCTCACAAATAGGGTGTGGGGGCATTATCTAGGCAGGACTGTCCAAGGCACATGGTAAGATCACGAGGCCCACCTGCATATCAATGTCCTAGAGATGAGGGCGGTGCTTCTGGCATTGCAAGCACTCCATGACCTTCTTCCTCTTGGGACAATAGCAATACAATCAGGCAACATGTCAGTGGCATGGTATCTCAACAAACAAGGCAGAACCAGATCTTACCCCCTCTGTCAAGAGGCTATTCATGTTTGGAAATGGGTGATATCTTCCCAGCATTTTCTAGTGGCAATGCACATCCCGGAGACAACCAACGTGATAGCCGACAAACTCAGCCAGGCAATCTTGATGCCTCATGAGTGGTCTCTGAAGCAGGAAATTGTGGAACAGATTTTCTGCAGATGGGGGCAGCCTTGCTGCAATCTTTTCACCAGTCCAATCAACTCCAAATGCAGCAGCTACTTTTTCCTTATCCCCCCCTCTGGGGGAGTCACTGAGAGATGCACTTGTTCACGACTGACCCCTAGGTCTCCTTTATGCTTTCCCGCCCTTCCCTCATATCCAAGATGAATCAGAAAGCAAAACTGTTGGGAAGCAAATTGATTCTCATCACTCCTTACTAGCCTCATCAGGTTTGGTTCCCCTTCCTCATCTACTAGACGACCCATGGACTCTGGACTCAGTGCCAGATCTATTGACACACGCCAGGCTCTCTTCATCCCAGTCGCCACACCCTCAATTTGACAGCTTGGCAGTTCCATCCCTAGTCGGGCTTCATGATTTTTCACCCGCTGTGACCCACATTTTCACATCTTCTCACAAACCTTCCACTAGAAAGTTATACACCAGCAAATGGAGAAGGTTTTCTATCTGGGCTGAGGAAAGGAATGTTGACCCTTACGCCACATCCATTCCAGTGGTTTTGGAATTCTTGTCTGAACTTTTTCATCAGGGTTCTGCTGCTGCCACAATTAGGGTTCAGTTGGCAGCAATAGCAAATTTTCATTTGGGTCAACATGAGTCTAACCTGATGTCACACGGATTGTGTAAAACCTTCCTTAAAGGTGCTACTTTGCTGAGACTTCCCTTTCAGGAACCTGTAGCTTTATGGGATCTAAACTTCATCCTATCCAAATTAATATCTAAACCCTTTGAACCTGCTCATTCATCTTCGTTGAAGTTTCTGTCTTGGAAGACTTTGTTTCTATTGGCCATCACATCTGCTAGACGAGTATCAGAGTTGCAAGCACTGTCTATCAAGCCCCCTTATTTGATTTTCCACAAAGATATATTTCTTCACACAAATCCATCTTTTGTCCCTAAGGTGTGCTCTCATAATAACTTGAACCAAACAATAGAGCTTCCGGTGTTCTTCCCTAATCATTCCAATGCAGCAGAATATAGATTTCATCAGTTGGACGTTCACAGATAACTATGGTTCTATCTACACCGGACCAAGGAAATCAGGAAGTCAGACCAATTGTTTCCTTCTCCAACTCCAGATTAGGTCTCCCAGTTTCCAAAGTGACCCTTTCAAATTGGATTTCCAGTTGTATATCCTACATGTATTCTTCCGATGGAAAGCCTTTACCATTCAAGATTAAGGCTCACTCTACAAGATCCCAGTCTACGTCTGCAGCCTTTCAAGCCAGGGTTCCTATTGATAATATTTGTGCAGCAGCAACCTGGGCTACCCATCACACATTTATTAGTCATTACAAATTGGATTTGACCTCTAGGGGTAGAGCCTCCTTTGGTTCCATGGTACTCAGGAGTAGTTTTCCGTAAGCCATCCAAGAATAAAGTGCTAGGGATGCTGTCCCATGTGTAAGAATGAAGGCGAGAAAGGACTATAGAACATAAAGAAGTTATGTACTCACCATAACATTCCATGTTTGTAGTCCATCTTGCTCTTCATTCTTATGAACCCACCCTTCTACCCCCTTCCTGGAAGGATCTGGAGACCAAAACATTTTTCATAACAGGTGGAGACCTTTTATTATTGTTGTTCTTTCTGGATAGCCTTAGTTCTGTCTTTCTATAGTTTAGCAGCAAACAAGATCTGGAGATTATACTGGTGCACCATGGGATACCTACCTAGCCATGAGCCAACTAGAAGACTTTGAGCTTTATAATAGGTGAATGAAGGGCGAGATGGACTACAAACATGGAATATTATGGTGATTACATAACTTCTTTTTTTCTTTCAAAATTAATTTAATGACTATTTTAGAGGGTTATGGTGAGCACATAACTTCTTTTTTCTTTCAAAATGAATTTAATGACTATTTTAGAGGAGTGTTCTGCAGACAAAGAGGATATCCATGTTCCTGGAGTAGATTTTAACCCAGGCACTACATTAAATAAAGAATCTCAGTCAGATAACCAATGTACTCTTATATTTGACAAGCTTTTTAAAAGCATGAAGAAACTTAGGTCTTGTGTCTGGCACCTTAAACTGTTTAAGGCATATTTACAAAAGGGTATTTCTCCAAGGGCAAAAACCACACTGTAGCCAAAAAAACTGTTTGCTCCTGTGTCTTCGGCTCCATGCACTCTGATATCCTTGGTGCCAATCGAGGACTCTAGGAGCCGACACTCTCTGGTTGGGTCTGGGGAGCACAGTTGGACTGACTTGTCAGTTCCAATTTTGCCTCTTGTGGCTTTGGCTTGGATGAGCTCGGCTCCTATCTTGAGCTCGGAGCCCACTGTCCCAGTGCCGTAGGTGTCAATGGCTTCTTCGGATCTGTCGGCTCCTTCACATAGGAGCAGAAGTGCTTTCAATGCCATGAGGAGAGTCATGTCTCCTAGGACATCCTCAACCTCAGGCCTGCCTTCCTTCTCCCCTAAAGTGCCTGTGTCTGCTTCTGCCTCACACATCCTGACCAAGCGCAGAGACCCAGAGCCTCAGGAAGACCCATTGGGTGGACCTGCTCTTCCAGGACCTCACCAGAAGCTCCCACTGATGAGATTCCCAGGAAGAGATTGTGTAAGAGGAAACATCTAGACTCCCCACAGAAGTGTCTAACATCAGATACTGACTTAGATGAGTCAAAAGGGTCCCCACGGTCCCCCTCTGAGGATATCTCATTCGCTGAGATACTTGAGATCCTTAGGCAGAGGGATGACTGGCAGTCCAAAAGCCCTACTGAGGATGAGTCAGTTCTCCTGAAGGCTTTTGGGTCTCTGCCCTCCACCTCCTGGGTATCTCCACACTTCGATGAGCTGATGCAGCTGGTCTCATGAAGGGTGTGGGAATCACCAGATGCTATGGAGCCTGTCCCTAGGAGGCTTAATAAATTCATTTCTGTCCCCCTTGACAAAACATATTTAACAAAAGGTGTCCCTGTTGATGCCATGGTGGTGGCGGCACCTACTGAAAAAAAAATGTCTGAGACTTCCTCGTCTATCCATCCTCCTAGATTATGGATAGATATGGGAAGTGCATGTTTAGTTCAGAGACCTTTGCTCTCTGTTCGCTGAACTATTTAACCCATTTTATTCGGTTGCAAAGAGATCTCCTTAAGGAGTTAAGAGATACTCTTCAGGGTACAGTAGCTGCAGGAGCTTCCGACAAAGTTACGGCCCAGCTTGCTACCCACAATTCTATTGTCAACTCATCCATGTGCCTCATCTCGAATGCAGCTGATGGAACGAGTAGGGCAGTGGGTACAGGAGTTGCTCTTAGTAGACATTCTTGGATGCATTTGTGTTCCTTCATGGATCCCTTCAAGTCAACCTTCATGAACACTCCCTTTGGCTTGTCCCTTTTCAGGTCTAAAGTGAGGGAAACCTTAACCAGGTGTGAACAGGATGGAAAGACTCTGTCATCGGAGTTCGTTTTTCCACTCCTGCCCAACCCTACCCTAAAGGTCAAAGGGGAGGAAAAATGTGGTTCCGAAAAGCCCAATGAGCCTATCAGGACACACATGGTGAAACCCCCTCCAGGGGCAGAGGAGGAGGCAGTAATGGAAGATGTCACCCTTATGGCAGAGGGGGTCCGCAACAACAGGGTAACAGAGATCATTTATCTGGGAAGCCCTACCAGACTGTCCTGCTCTGGAGGCAGACAGGGGTCACTTACATTTGTACCCAGATGCCTGGCTCAAAATAACACAAGACAGCTGGGTACAAAGTATAATTTCCAGAGGATACTTCATTCCATTCACCACACCCCCTTCAATCATAAGAAAAATCCCGGACGTTCCACCCAGTTACAGGGAACAAGCAACAATAGAGGTCCAAATGTTGTAAAGACAAAGAGTCATCCAACCAGTCCCAGCAGACCAGACAGGATCCATAACTTACACAAGATTCGTTTTAGTTCCATAGAAGACAGGGGACTGGAGACCCATATTAGACCTCAGCAGACTGAACCAATATGTAAAGAAAGAGTCGATACTTCCCTTCTTAGGGAAAGACAATTGGATGTGCTCGATAGATCTCAAGGATGTGTACTACCACATAAAAATGGTCAGACCATACAGGGATCACCTGCACTTCCAGCTGGGAGCCAATCACTATCAGTTTCGAGACCTGCCCTTTGGTCTCATTACAGCCCCCAGAGTGTTCACCAAATTCATGGCAGTGGTCACGGCTCACCTGAGACATTTAGGATTCCAGGTGTTTCCGTATCTAGATGATTGACTCCTTTCCGCCGTCACCAGGCATCAACTCATTCAGGCCAGGGAGTCCACTCTGACACTCTGCAATCATCTGGGCATTACAATCAACTCAGGAAAATCTTCCTTGTCGCCATTGCAGCATATGTTTTTTTTCAGGGCAGAGTTGAACACCACCAGCACCACATTAAGGCTTCCAAGAGAAAGAGTTCTTTTTCACCGGCATGTCAGCATTCTGATATCAAAAGACAGAGCACCAGCATCAGAAGTTCTGAAATTATTAGGCATGATGGCAGCAGCAATTCTAGCCATACCACTAGCTCGTATGCACATGCGGATACTTCAATGGCTGTTGTTCACTCAATGGTCTTACCAACGGCTCCCCATGACTCACACTATAATGATCACAAATTCTTGCAAAAAGGACCTTCAGTGGTGGTTGACCTCACTTCATGTCATGACAGGACACCCATTTGTGCTACCCTCTCCAGCAGCCACAGTGACCACAGACGCTTCTCTGATAGGGTGGGGGGGGGAGCATTTTCAGGGAAAGACTGCCCAAGGCACATGGACTGATCAAGAGACATATCTGCATATCAATGTCTGGAGATGAGAGCAGTACTTTTGGCATTGCAGTACTGTCAGGACTCTCTTCCTCTGGGTACGATTGCGATTCAGACAGACATGTCTGTGGTCTGGTATTTGAACAAGCAAGGAGGAACCAAGTCTTACCCCCTTTGTCACGAGGCTCTCAGAGTTTGGCAGTGGGCTGTTTCCACCCACCACTTTCTGTTGGCATTGCACATCCCGGGGAAATCCTACGTGATAGCAGACAAACTGAGCAGAGCAATTTTGTTGCCCCATGAGTGGTCCCTCAAGAAAAAAATAGTGGACAGGATATTCTGCAGGTGGGGCCAGCCTTGCTGTGACTTTTTTGTCACTCACATGAACACAAAATGCAGATGCTACTTTGCCTTGATTCCCCCTCTGGGAGAAGCCCCAAGGGATGCACTCGTATATGATTGGCCTCCGGATCTCCTATATGCATTTCCACCAATTCTGTTGATACCCAAGGTTCTACAGAAAGCAAAATCTCTGGGAAGGACCATCATTCTAATAGCCTCTCATTGGCCTCATCAGATTTGGTTCCCCTTCCTTCGACTTCATCTTTTGGAGGATCCTTGGATTCTGGACCCAGTTCCAGACCTTCTGACGCACCCGTTGGGGGATCTTCTTCCCTCTCTACAGTCCCTGAAGCTGACAGCTTGGCTGCTCCAGTTCCCATCTTAGCCAGGTTCCATAACCTCTCTAATGAGACAAAGCAGATCCTTTTGTCTTCTCATAAAACTTCTACTAGGAAGCTATATCTTAGCAAATGGGAAAAAATTTCTATATGGGCCTCTAAAAGTAATATTGATCCTTACCAACCCCTATGGCTTCCATCTTAGAGTTCTTGACTATGATTTTTAATAAAGGAGCTGCAGCAGCAACAGTTTGGGTTCAATTGGCTGCTATTTCTAATTTTCATCTTGGATTTGAAGGATTGAATATCATGTCTCACAAGTTATCCAAAGCCTTTCTCAAAGGGACTTTTCATATTAGACCACCTGTGAAATCTCCCTTTTCTCCATGGAATTGTTATGCTTTCCCACATAATTCTTCCACCATTTGAACCAGCTTCATCTTGTGATCTCAAATTTTTGTCCTGGAAGACCATCTTTTTGGTAGCTATTACTTCTGCCCGCAGTGTGTCAAAGCTTCAGGCTTTGTCCATCAAGCCTCCCTATTTGATATTCCATGCTCACAAAGTCTTACTTAGAACAAATCCCTCATTTTTGCCCAGAGTTTGCGCTGAAACCAATCTCAACCAAGCTATTGATTTGCCAGTCTTCTTCCCCAACCATTTCAATAATTTAGAGTATATGCTGCACAAACTTGATGTTCACAGGCAGCTCAGATTTTATTTGGATAGAACAAAAGATTTCAGAAAATCAAACAAGCTTTTTATTTCATTTTCAGATGTCAGGAAGGGAAGACCAGTGGCTAAAACAACTCTGTCTAAATGGTTATCTGATTTATTACCTTTGCCTTTTCAGCGGCCGATATGCCTTTGCAACATAAGATTAAAGCTCACTCAACCAGAGCAGTTTCTACATCATCTGCCTTTTCTGCCAGACGTCCCATTGATAACATTTGTGCAGCAGCCACTTGGTCAAAACCTCATACCTTTATCACTCATTAAAAAGTTGACAAGGCCTCCGAGGACAGGGCCTCCTTTGGAACCACGGTCCTGAGAAATATACTCCCGTGAGTCACCCGAGATTGATGGTGCTTGGGACGCTACCCATCAGTAAAGAATGAACGGCGAGATTGAACAACTACACCTAAAGAAGTTATGTACTTACCATAACGTTCCATGTGAGTTGTTCATCTTACCTTTATTCTTATGTCCTCCCTCCCTCCTACCCCCTCCTGGGCTGATAGATGACCGAGATGCTGGTTCCATTCTGGTTACTCAATCCTTCTATACCTTTCTCTTGCGGATGAAAGAATGACATATGGTATTGTTATACACAGCAAACCAGATCTGAGGTAATTTCAGGTGCATCATGGGATAGGGACTTGGCCTCGAGCTATTTGAAGACCTTGAGCTTTGCAATTGGCCGTATTGGAGCCGAGGGATCAGCTCTGAACCCATTAGTAAAGAATGAAGGTGAGATGAACAACTCACATGGAATGTTGTAGTAAGCACATAACTTCTTTTTTTCCCCTCTCACACTAGTGCTGGCCTGCTTTGTTTTGTGTTTTGGCTTCTTGTTTGGGCCTTTGCACTTGCCATACATACAAAACCACTGTTGCTGTGTCCTTTAATGATTACATAAGTAACGTGATCTGCAGGTCCTATTCATTCAGTTTGTCCAGTTCAACATGAGATTACTCTATCTGCTTGTTGGATCCAACTCCAGTGCTCCAGCCTTGATACCCTTAAGAATGTTCCTCCCACAATGCACCTTTCCTGCTAATTACCTCAGATCTTCTTTGCCGCTTTAGAAGCATGATCACTCACATGCAGGTACTCCACCTCATTATTTCTTGAATTTGTGTGTGTGTGTGTGTGTGTGTGTGTGTGTGTGTGTGTGTGTGTGTGTGTGTGTGTGTGTGTGTGTATGTATATATATATATATATATATATATATATATATATATATATATATATATATATAATCTATAATAATAATTAGTTGTTGCTGTTGAGATTTTCTGTATAGTATCTTGCTTTCATTATACTTATTCCTCCTTGGCATTCTACCACTGTTAATTTCTTCTACCCTTTCCTGTTTGATATTAGAGTTAAGATATTTATATAGAGGCAGTCCCGTGTAAACTGTTGCAAAGAATGTGCAGTGTCTGAAATGCATACCTGCCTCTCCATCATGAACCATTTATATTTCTGGTGAGGTTTACATCCCTAAATCTGGTGTTTCTGATGCTACCTGTTTAAAGATGTGCAACAGATCTCTTGGTGCTAGATCTGAGGATGTTTTGTGTGTCAAGCAAAGGTCACTCCTCAGCATCTTGCAAGAGATGGAGTATAGGGACAAAGCCTTTAAATATCTGCTTAATTCTTGTTTTCTACCCATAAGTATCCACTGAGATTCCACACAAAAAGAATACAAATTGTTGCATATGCCCAGTGAGGTACATACAGAAAGGGGGCATTGTGCTCTGATTGGTCTTATGAAAGAGAAGAATAGGATGACGACTTATTTGGACCCAGATGCCATGCCCTTACTTATAAGTTGTGCAATGTGAGTTGATTTCTTTCCTACAGTAGACGCATGGTAGTCAAATGCCAACTCTCTGTATACATGTTGTCACTTGTCCTGTGTTATGATTCAAGACAAACAGGTGGGGTAGTTCATTTATATGCTTTATTATATAGACACACATCAGGATGGATAGCAGGAATATAAAATATAAACAAACTGATTAACTGGCAGACCATTACATACATGCATGCTTGCATCTCAACAGCTCTCTACAAAATTGCAGTCAGGCTTGCACGTGGTCAGTATTTATACACTTGTGCAAGGCCATGGAAAGCTTCTTAAAGGTATACATACATACATACATACATACATAGTAAGGTACATCCTCCTCCTTTAATGAATTGCCCTCAGTAAAATGACATTTGAATAAGACATGCAATTAAATAGACACTAAGAAACAAACACAACACTTATGTCCTTATGTCCAAATTGCCATGTATCTGGAACATGGTCTGAAAATGCAACCTGATCTAGTGATATGGTGATCAGAACTGGGTTTAGCAACAGATTTAGAGTCTTTCTCGCAGGTATGATACTGCAATACTGGCTCAGACACCGGGATCAAATGTTTCCAATTCTGCCTAAACTCTACTCCTTGTGATTCCACAATGTATGATCTCAGCTCTGGGCATATACTTTTCACAGCACCAGTCCGATCATAACCTTTGGACATCTGCATCCTCACTATCTCCCCTTCTTGTAATGGATTGAGAGGTTTGCTGGACTTATCATAATAGGACTTCTGGGGATAAGTGTTTCTTTAACAGATGGGCTTTCACTAATCTGTTGTTCTTGACATATGGAACCAATAAATAACTGGTAGTGTCATTCTGGTTTGTCTCAACAGAAGTCTCTGTGAAGGTGAACCAAGATGTTAATAATGAGGAATATTTCAGAGATTTGAGAGATTCAAGAAAACATTGCCATGGTCTCATTTTGACTTCTCTAGTAATTGTTTTGCACTTTGAACTGCACATTCTGCCAAACCATTTGACTGTGGGTACTCAGAGCTACTTGTAACATGAGTAAATCTCACTCTTCAGCAAATCTTTTGAACTGCTGGCTTGTAAACTGTGTACCATTGTCAGAAATAATGTGCAGACTACCAT